>NC_134364.1:126632751-126795251 GCF_048569485.1 Anomaloglossus baeobatrachus
GGTCCCTTGAAAAAGAGGAGGCTATGCATTACAGAGCTATGATTCCTAAACCCTTTCTCCGATTTGGATGTGAAAACTCTCATATTGCAGCTGGGAGTGTGCACTTTCAGCCCATATTAGATATAGAATTGTATTGTCTGAACATGTTTTTGTAAACAGCTAAAATAACAAAACTTGTGTCACTGTCCAAATATTTCTGGACCTAACTGTATAAGACTATTGTTTGGCATCTTTTTGGGACAGAGGCCATTGAGGCACAGAAAAAGCAGATTTTAAAAGAGTGGAATAATTATTTTCCGTCATTTATCATAAGTCGTAACTGTATTAATATTTCGTTATTATCTATATATATATAATTGCCTTATTCTGTCTGTCTGTCTGTCATGCTCCAAAATTGTGTCCTTACGGTGACACAAAGCTGATTGGCCGCTGGGCTCGCCATGGCCCCCGCCCCCCACACTGATTGGCCGCTCACCCAGGCTGCACCCCCACACGGATTGGCCAGCCGCTCGCCCAGGCTCCGCCCCCCCCACAGATTGGCCTCTCGCCCCGGCACCCTGCAGGCATTGGCAACTCGGCCATGCCCCGCCCGCGCCCCCCTCACGCAATGCACGCTAGTTCTGGCCCCGCCGCCCCCCCCCGCGCATTCCCCGAACCGACACGGTCACGGAGCCACGACTCACAGGTGAGTACTGTACCCCCGGGAGCCCACATCAGCGTACGCCGCCAACCCAGCCGACACATACCCTCGCATTGCTGGGCCTGGCCGCCGTATGCTGGTGTGGGCTCCCGTGCGAGCGGGGGACGAGATACGCTGGTAAACCATGCTAGCATAGTTACCAGCGCATCAAGGTCCTGCAGCGGCGTAACATACACACACGCACACACATAACAACAGACACACATCAGATCACACTCACTCTCACACACACCTCACACACACCTCACACACACATCACATCGCATCCACACACTCACAACATCCTGGGATATCGCTTGCTTTTCTGCGCCGATACTGTGCTGTGAGCTTCCAGGACCTGCCGGAGGATCACATGGCCAGAAGCATGTGGTATCTCCGGATGTTGTGAGTGTGAGCGCGTATGTGAGATATCGTCAATGTGTGTGTGCGTGAGTGTATGCGATCGTGTGTATGCGATCGGGTATGTGTGAGTGTATGCGATCGGCTGTGTGTGTGTGTGTGTGTGTGTGAGTGTATGCGATCGGATCTGTGAGTGTCGGCAGAGGAGCACGGCGTGCTGGAGGAGGCTGGGAGGAGAGAGGCTGATCCTGGGAAGGCTGGGAGGGGAGGGGGGAGGCTGAGAGAGAAGAGAGGCTGATGCTGGGGAGGCTGAGGCTGCGGTAGGCTAGGCTGATCCTGGGGAAGGCTGGTGAGGGGGAGGCTGGGAGGGGGAGGATGAGAGAAGAGAGGCTGGGGTAGGCTGAGGCTGGGGTAGGCTGGAAGGAGAGAGGCTGATGCTGGGGACAGAAAAGGCTGATGCTGGGAGGAGAGAGGCTGATCCTGGGAAGGCTGGGACGGGGGAGGGAGAGGCTGAGAGAAGAGAGGCTGTGGGAGGCTGAGGCTCGGGTAGGCTGGAAGGAGAGAGGCTGATGCTGCGGGCAGAGAGGCTGATGCTGTGGCAGAGAGGCTGATGCTGGTGCAGCATGGGGATGGAGCACGATGGGGGGTGTGCGCAGCATGGGGGATGGAGCACGATGGGGCGTGCGCAGCATGGGGGATGGAGCACGATGGGGGGTGTGCAGCATGGGGGATGGAGCATGATGGGGGGTGCGCAGCATGGGGATGGAGCACGATGGGGAGTGCGCAGCATGGGGGATGGAGCACGTTTGGGAGTGCGCAGCATGGGGCATGGAGCACATTTGGTAGTGCGCAGCATGCGGATGGACCACGTTTGGGAGTGCGCAGCATGGGGGATGGAGCACATTTGGGAGTGCGCAGCATGGCGGAGTGAACCACGTTTGGGACGTGCGCAGCATGGCGGATGGAGTACGTTTGTGAGTGCGCAGCATGGCTGATGGACCACCGTTTGCGAGTGCGCATCATCGCGGATGGAGCACGTTTGGGAGTACGCAGCATGGCGGATGGAGCACGTTTGGGAGTGCGCAGCATGGCGGATGGAGCATGTTTGGGAAGTGCGCAGCATGGCGGATGAACCATGTTTGGGAGTGCGCAGCATGGCGGATGGAGCACGTTTGGGAGTGCGCAGCATTGCAGATGGAGCACATTTGGGAGTGCGCAGCATGGGGGATGCAGCACTATGGGGAATGCGCAGCATAGGGGATGGAGCACGATGGGGAATGTGCAGCATGGGAGATGGAGCACGATGGGAATGCGCAGCATAGGGGATGGAGCACGATGGGGAGTGTGCAGCATGGGGATGGAGCACGATGGGGGGTGCGCAGCATGGGGGATGGGGCACGATGGGAGGTGCACACCTCCCCCCAACACACACACACTTCGCGCACTGCACAACACACCACACACACACACTAGGAACCACAGAACCACAAACCACCGCCCTACACAGACACCCACACACACACAGACAACGCCGCACACACACAACACTCAACACACAAACACCGCGGCATACATAAATATACGCACATACCGCACAACACACACATTGCACAAAACATACCTCCCCCCCAAAACACACCACTACACACACACACGCTACAGACACACACACAACGCTACAGACACACAGCGCTCCACAAACAACGCAACACACGCAACACACATACAACACCGCTCTCACCCCCCGCCCACACCCAGACAACACCCACAACATGTACAGCGCCCTACACAAACACTTAGCAACTACACGCAACAACATCTAATATATATAACAAAAATTATACATTAACTACACAATAAATTCTAGAATACTCCCGATGCTTTAGAATCGGGCCACCTTCTAGTTCATATATATTCATATATCTACTGTTGCTGTAAACTGTGCTAATGTCTCATCATTTATAGCCTTGCTATCAAAAATGTGTCACATAACACCATCTGAGACCCAAAATGTCAAAGAAGTCTATTATCTATATTTGGACTATAGGGAGGGAAGGAGAAACATCTTTTTCAGAAGAAAGGATAAATCAGAATCAGAAAGTCAAAAGGAAGAAAAGGAAAGGAAAAGACGCGTTGTAAGTAGTGGCGAAGATATGATACTCTAGATGGCCTAATTATAGCGAAACTCTGAGGGGTAGGACGTTCATGGAGCTATTTTTTATACTATGTTATTATTCGTACTCATTTTTTTATATACTTATTTTTTATGTTGTTTTAGACCTCTTAACAAAATGGCGGGGAAGAACCTTTTTAGTTGGTAAGCCATTACAAAAATGCTGCCATATCATTACGGTCGTTAAGGCCTAAAGGGCCCATTGCTCTAGTTTTAATTATAAGGCTAGTTTCACACTTGCGTTGGACGGGATCCGTAGCATTGCATTGTGTGACGCATGCAACGGATGCGTTGCATATAGTGGCACAATGCAATGCTACGGATCGTACAAAATATCGCAATGTGCCTGGTGATCAGCTGATCACTCCCCGAAGCCGGCCGCCGGGTGATCAGCTGATCACTCAGAGTAGCTGGCCGCTGGGTGATCACCGACAATGTGTGCGGGGGGCGGGGGGCGGTGTGCGAAGTAGGTGGAGCCGAGCGGGGCCATGGTGAGGATGTCAGTGCCGCGGGGACTGCATCGCTGGGGGATAGGTGAGTGTGTGTGCGCGCGATTGTGTGTGTGTGTATGTGTATATACATATGGAGTGCGGGAGGGGGCGGAGCCGAGCGGCGAAGTGTCGGGCTCACGGCACACGTAACCAGGGTTCCTTGGTTACCCGGTGTGTACCCTGGTTACGGGTGGAGGGAGCCAGAGAGAGCATGCGCAGTGGAATCCAGAGAATTCCGCTGCTCAAAAAAAAGTTACATGCTGCGTTCCTTCCGCCCAACGCAGCGTCAAAATAACAACGCTGCGTCGTCCAGCGGATGCAACGCAGACACTTGCGTTACAGTGCGTTGTCCATACAAGTCTATGGAGAATAGCGCAGTGCGTTAACGGACTGCGCTATTCTCCATAGTGACGGACTCCGCTGAACGCAAGTGTGAAACTAGCCTAAGACGTGCTTCCTTTTGTAATAGCACTTTATGAGGGTCTCCTCCTGCACCAGAAGGAGAGACTCTTAAGACCCCTGCAAACCTCAGGGTCTCTGGATTTCCAGCATGGTGTTCTCCTATGTGCTGGATCAGCCTTGGAGAGCCAGCACCAGAGAGAATAGAATTAAAGTGTTCACGGAAACGCACGTATAACCAGCGGATGGTTTTCCCGATGTAGAACCGTAAACATGGACAAAAGATAACGTACACAACGTTTTTTGTTTTACATGAGATAAAGTCTGCCACATCGAGACTGACATCTCCGATACGTAGCGTTTTATCTATTAGGTGGAAGGAGCAAAAATTACAACTTCCACACTTGAAATTGCCTACCAGTGGAGTTTTTTGTAACCATGTGCTTTTTTGGTCCTTCCATCTATTGCATACTAAGATGTCTCCTAAATTTTTGCTTCTTTTATACGTGACTAAAGGGCCTAGTGCCACCCTGTGTTTGAGATCTGAATATTTTCTAAAACATGCCAGTGTTCTTATACTGTCTTTTATCTGGTTGTCCATAGGACCAAATTTGAAACTAAATAGAACATTTCTATCATTAGGACCTTTTTTACTCTTATCCCTGTTATTGGTACTCGTGATAGTTTTTTTATCAGGCCCTTCTGATCTCGAGAGCGTAGGTAATTTTGCAGCCTCGATGATAGGGGAGGGGTATCCTCTATCCTTGAGGCGATGCTCAAGCTCCAAAAACAGCCTATCACGGATTTGGCTGTTATTATTAATTCTTTCAATCCGAAGGAATTGGCTGAAGGGTAGTGATTTTTTTTGAGTGAGGAGGATGATAGCTATTGAAATGTAATAACGTATTTTTTGCTGTGGGTTTTCTGAAGACCTCACGGGTGAGGAGTCCGCGATTTAAGGTCAATTTTACATCTAAGAACTCCAACTCTGTGTCTCCAAAGACATAAGTGAATTTCATATTATAGATGTTATCAGTATTAAGATAGGTCACGAAATTTTGAAACTCTCCCTCGGATCCATCCCATACGATAAAAATATCGTCGACGTATCTTAGGTATTTTTTGATATGTCTTAAAAAAGGGTTTTGCATACTGTAAATCAAGTTGTTTTCTAAGGCCGCGAAGAATAAATTTGCAAAAACGCATGCTACGGGGGTACCCATAGCGGTACCCTCGCATTGTTTGTACCAATGAGGAATTTGAAGGAATTATTTTTAAGAACTAAATGTAAAGCCTCTTCGATGAAGTCAATAATTTTTTGTTCTACTTGCAATTTTGAAAGTAAATCCCTTATTGTTAGAATCCCCAGATCTTGTGGGATCCTAGTATATAAACTCTCGATATCGATAGATGTTAAATGAAAGTTGTCCTGCCATTCGAAGGTATCTAATACCTCTATAAACATCTTAGTATCCCTTATGAAGGCCGGGATTTTTTCCAATAAGGGGTTTAACAGCCAATCCAGATATGCTGAGATTGGTTCAAAAATGGAGTTGATACAGGACACTATGGGTCGGCCGGGTGGTGTAGTCTTATTTTTATGAATTTTTGGTATGCAATACCAGTGTGGAGAGGATGGGCGCGAAGGGAGCAATTTTTCTGCTCTGTTTTTTGAGAGAAATCCATCCGTGACTTTTCTGTTCAAAAAACTACGAAGTTTTTCTTTATATTGACTTGTGGGGTCAGACAGTAGTTTAGTATTGTGACGACATGGACTCTCATGGGTTAAAGTTTCTTAAAATCCAGCCAGACAGCATGATAGATTGTCTATAGATGGGGGAGAAGTCCCTCATTGTTTTTACAAGACTCTTGTTGACTCAATG
The DNA here is from genome assembly GCF_048569485.1 of Anomaloglossus baeobatrachus. NCBI lineage: Eukaryota > Metazoa > Chordata > Amphibia > Anura > Aromobatidae > Anomaloglossus > Anomaloglossus baeobatrachus. Next base: position 126,638,737 of record NC_134364.1, read on the forward strand.
TAATTGTGTTGGCCACTGAAAGCTAGACATATTGTTCTCCAGACATTTCCAGTAACCATTGTATTGTAGTTGTGTATTGATAATGTAATTACCTTAGTAGCCATTGTCTAGTCGGTGACTCCCAGTTTACATGTACACCCTCAGTCTTTCTATGCACATCATTTAAATAAACATTATCCATGTAGCTTGAAATTCATCCAATGGGAGAAGCAATCTTGTCCAACCAATCAATGAGAACGCAGTGTATCGTAAGGGAAGGTTATGGCTATAAAAGGGACTTCTTTAAGCCACCAGGGTTGATGAAGGTTGATGGATGCTGATGGATCCAGTCTAAGCTCTTTGGAGCTGACTAGAGGATCAGGATATCTTATGGCTTCAATCTAGGGACTCCGGACCCGGTTGGAGACCATATCCACAGCCTAGGGATTTCGACTCCGGCTGCCAGGATTTTAACATCAAACCAGGACTACCTAAGGAGGACACTCAGGTTGGGACAGTTCAGTCACCTGTTACAGACTTTGCAGACCTCACACAGCTTGGAACCTGTGAGGCAAGGACATTCTAATCCCTGGTGAGCCAGCGGAAGGGTGAGACTCTGTTGCCTGTTACATTTGTGTGTTTTGCTGGTTATGTGTTATGTGCTGTTAATTGTTTGGGGATCCAATAAAGTCTAATTATTGTGGTTCCCTCACCCTGTGTTGTCTGAGTAGTGTTACGCCCACGGTTAAGGAGGCCGGCGTTCAGTTGGGATGAGCCCTGAGCCACGCTGTCTTTCTAAAGGCGGCGGGTTTTAGTGGACGAGAGCGCCCACTGAGCCCCGTGTCTCCACAAGTATACGTGGATGTATCATTTAGTTGTTTTTTGGCTTCTGCCAAATACATGGTTTTTGGCCAAATCACGGTCCCTCCCCCTTTATCGGGCCTCCGAAAAACCACATCATCCCAAGATGACAGGATCTTTAAAGCTCTTTTCTCACCTAATGATAAGTTTTGGGGTGCTTTAGGGTATATAAGAGCCTCTATATCACGTTTAACGAGGCTTTGGAAAAGGTCGATAGAATTCCCTGGTGTAACCGGGGGGTGGAAACTAGATTTTAGTCCCCCAGAAAAAGGAGTTGATGGGCCAGATGTATCCATACTATTGCATTGATCAATAATGTGGGGTTCGGTCAGTTCCAATAACGACAGGGCGTCCTCTTTTATGGAACTTAAAGCATCATCGGCCTGAAAAAAGCCGAGCGGTCCAATAGTTATAGGATTTTTTTCAATAGCGTGTTTGTTCCGAGGACCTGTCCCTGCTGTTATAGTACTTGGACAAATGCATTTTACGGCACCCCTTGTCTAATTCAACGGAAAAATCACAGAAATCAAACTTTTCAGGGATGCAATAATGGAGTCCTTTGTTAAGGAGAGAAAGAATGTTTTTATCAAGAGGATGAGTGGAAAGATTCCAGACAGTCTCTTTTTCCAGGGAATTAATATTTAATCCCTCCATGAACTTGTTTCTCCCTGCTGGGTCCGGCGATTTTTTTTCTTCCCCGTCTGATTTTCTTTCTAAAGAGATAGGTTCAGAAGCATCGTCTGTGAGAGGGAAACTCCTCCTTCTTTTTGGTGGGGGGGGGGTTGATCGTCCACCCCACTTGAGTCTGTGGTCCAAGCCCCACGTTTTTGATGTACCGGTAAATTTGTTTTTAAACAATTATTTCTTGTTGTTAGCATTGGATTTTCTATATCCATATCCGCCTGATGCAGATGCTTCCCCTCCGAAAGTTTTTTTTCCATGAAAAAATTTGGTTGGTTTCATTGTCTTGTCGCGTATAAATTTTTCCTTCTTTCTCTCTTTTATTATAGTTTGCATAGGTATGAGTTTCTTGTCCAGTTTACTCAAGAATTGTGTCCATTGCTCTGATGAGTCTTTGTTCTAGTTCCATGGTTATAGAGGTGTGTTCACATTCATTTTTAGAGAGAACCACATCAAGAAATGGTAATGACCGGTCCTGCAGAGCTTGTCCCAGGCGGCTCTAATAGCAGAGGCCTCCTGATAAAAGGAAATGTTTAGGACTCTGAGGCCCCATTCTTTATAGGCTCTCAGTGAATGAATGCTCCTATTTCCTTTCAGCGCTGATGAATTGTAAACTCCAGGCTCTTGCTGCTGAGTATATCCGTGTCCAATGCGTCGTTACAGCTAGAAAAAACCGTCCCCGCATCCTCTCTCCCCTGTAAGATGTGAGGGTTATCCAGGCCCATGCTAACAGAGTCTGTGGTCATAAATAGAACCGCAAAATCTGCCGAAAGCAGCCCTGGCTATACTCTGCGTGCTCCCGCTATGGCTATACTCTGCGTGCTCCCGATATGGCTATACTCTGTGTGCTCCCGCTATGGCTATACTCTGCGTGCTCCCGATATGGCTATACTCTGCGTGCTCCCGATATGGCTATACTCTGCGTGCTCCCGCTATGGCTATACTCTGCGTGCTCCCGCTATGGCTATACTCTGCGTGCTCCCGATATGGCTATACTCTGCGTGCTCCCGATATGGCTATACTCTGCGTGCTCCCGCTATGGCTATACTCTGCATGCTCCCGATATGGCTATACTCTGCGTGCTCCCGATATGGCTATACTCTGCGTGCTCCCGATATGGCTATACTCTACGTGCTCCCGCTATGGCTATACTCTGCATGCTCCCGATATGGCTATACTCTGCGTGCTCCCGATATGGCTATACTCTGCGTGCTCCCGATATGGCTATACTCTACGTGCTCCCGATATGGCTATACTCTGCGTGCTCCCGATATGGCTATACTCTGCGTGCTCCCGATATGGCTATACTCTGCGTGCTCCCGATATGGCTATACTCTACGTGCTCCCGATATGGCTATACTCTACGTGCTCCCGATATGGCTATACTCTGCGTGCTCCCGCTATGGCTATACTCTGCGTGCTCCCGATATGGCTATACTCTGCGTGCTCCCGATATGGCTATACTCTGCGTGCTCCCGATATGGCTATACTCTGCGTGCTCCCGCTATGGCTATACTCTGCGTGCTCCCGATATGGCTATACTCTGCGTGCTCCCGATATGGCTATACTCTGCGTGCTCCCGATATGGCTATACTCTGCGTGCTCCCGATATGGCTATACTCTACGTGCTCCCGCTATGGCTATACTCTGCGTGCTCCCGATATGGCTATACTCTGCGTGCTCCCGATATGGCTATAATCTGCGTGCTCCCGATATGGCTATACTCTGCGTGCTCCCGATATGGCTATACTCTGCGTGCTCCCGATATGGCTATACTCTGCGTGCTCCCGATATGGCTATACTCTGCGTGCTCACGATATGGCTATACTCTGCGTGCTCCCGATATGGCTATACTCTGCGTGCTCCCGATATGGCTATACTCTGCGTGCTCCCGATATGGCTATACTCTGCGTGCTCCCGATATGGCTATACTCTGCGTGCTCCCGATATGGCTATACTCTACGTGCTCCCGATATGGCTATACTCTGCGTGCTCCCGATATGGCTATACTCTACGTGCTCCCGCTATGGCTATACTCTGCGTGCTCCCGATATGGCTATACTCTGTGTGCTCCCGATATGGCTATACTCTGCGTGCTCCCGATATGGCTATACTCTACGTGCTCCCGCTATGGCTATACTCTGCGTGCTCCCGCTATGGCTATACTCTGCGTGCTCCCGATATGGCTATACTCTGCGTGCTGCCGCTATGGCTATACTCTGTGTGCTCCCGATATGGCTATACTCTGCGTGCTCCCGATATGGCTATACTCTGCGTGCTCCCGCTATGGCTATACTCTGTGTGCTCCCGATATGGCTATACTCTACGTGCTCCCGCTATGGCTATACTCTGCGTGCTCCCGATATGGCTATACTCTGCGTGCTCCCGATATGGCTATACTCTACGTGCTCCCGCTATGGCTATACTCTGCGTGCTCCCGCTATGGCTATACTCTGCGTGCTCCCGCTATGGCTATACTCTGCGTGCTCCCGCTATGGCTATACTCTACGTGCTCCCGCTATGGCTATACTCTGCGTGCTCCCGATATGGCTATACTCTGCGTGCTCCCGCTATGGCTATACTCTGCGTGCTCCCGCTATGGCTATACTCTGCGTGCTCCCGCTATGGCTATACTCTGCGTGCTCCCGATATGGCTATACTCTGCGTGCTCCCGATATAGATCACAAGATGTATAGAAACAAAGCAAGATCAGGCACTGCAGGTCTGCCGGGCGGAGGAGCCGTACTCACAGGTTCTATGGTTATAATCTAACCCCAGAGTCACCGCCCATTATAATCTGACCCCGGAGTCACCGCCCATTATAATCTGACCCCGGTGTCACCGCCCATTATAATCTAACCCCAGAGTCACTGCCCATTATAATCTGACCCCGGAGTCACCGCCCATTATAATCTGACCCCGGAGTCACCGCCCATTATAATCTGACCCCGGAGTCACCGCCCATTATAATCTGACCCCGGAGTCACCGCCCATTATAATCTGACCCCGGAGTCACCGCCCATTATAATCTGACCCCGGAGTCACCGCCCATTATAATCTGACCCCGGAGTCACCGCCCATTATAATCTGACCCCGGAGTCACCGCCCATTATAATCTGACCCCGGAGTCACCGCCCATTATAATCTAACCCCAGAGTCACCGCCCATTATAATCTGACCCCGGAGTCACCGCCCATTATAATCTGACCCCGGAGTCACCGCCCATTATAATCTAACCCCAGAGTCACCGCCCATTATAATCTGACCCCGGTGTCACCGCCCATTATAATCTGACCCCGGTGTCACCGCCCATTATAATCTAACCCCAGAGTCACTGCCCATTATAATCTGACCCCGGAGTCACCGCCCATTATAATCTGACCCCGGAGTCACCGCCCATTATAATCTGACCCCGGAGTCACCGCCCATTATAATCTGACCCCGGAGTCACCGCCCATTATAATCTGACCCCGGAGTCACCGCCCATTATAATCTGACCCCGGAGTCACCGCCCATTATAATCTGACCCCCGGTTTCACTGTACATTATAATATGACCCCCGGTGTCACTGTCCATTATAATCTGACCCCGGTGTCACCGCCCATTATAATATGACCCCCGGTGTCACTGTATATTATAATCTGACCCCCGGTGTCACTGTACATTATAATCTGACCCCCCGATGTCACTGTACATTATAATATGACCCCCGGTGTCACTGTATATTATAATCTGACCCCTGGTGTCACTGTCCATTATAATCTGACCCCCGGTGTCACTGTACATTATAATCTGACCCCCGGTGTCACTGTACATTATAATCTGACCCCCCGATGTCACTGTACATTATAATTTGACCCCTGGTGTCACTGTACATTATAATCTGACCCCCGGTGTCACTGTACATTATAATCTGACCCCCGGTGTCACTGTATATTATAATCTGACCCCCGGTGTCACTGTACATTATAATCTGACCCCCGGTGTCACTGTATATTATAATCTGACCCCCGGTGTCACTGTATATTATAATATGAACCTTGGTGTCACTGTATATTATAATCTGACCCCCCGATGTCACTGTACATTATAATCTGACCCCCGGTGTCACTGTACATTATAATCTGACCCCCGGTGTCACTGTACATTATAATCTGACCCCCCCGATGTCACTAGTTACTATAGCCTCTGACGTCATGTGTGCGTTATAATCTCCAACCCTTGCTATCCACTATCGACTACCTGTCACATTCCTAAGAGCTGGGACGGATGGTTTGCCGGGACATTACACAGTATCCTCTCGCTTGATTTGTTGCTAGACCTAAAGAGGTTGTCCAGGCTTGGGATACACTCTGTGACTGCAGAGCTGTGCATCCTCACAGTGCGCAGGGTGTGCGCTGTCAGGATTCTTCAGCGCCAGTAGTGATTTGCCTACTTCCGGCCACATTCTGACTATCCGTATCTATCGGAGCTCACTTAATTCACCTGAGGCCACGTCCATCTAGTTTGCATGTGATCGCATTTATGCAAATCGCATATTTGCCATCATGCACCTGCCGGCATCAGTAGATCCTGACAGTGCACACACTGCGCCCTGTGAGGATTCACAAGTCTGCAATCACACAATATTTTTGGCAATTTATAGAATACATAATGTACAAAAAAATAAAAATTCAACTCGCCCCCATTTTACCCCTTTAAAAATAGACATTTAAAAAAACCTAACAAACTCATTACGTTTCCCCTTATTCACAAAAGTCCAATTTATCAATAAATAAAATTTATTATAACAGGTTGAAAAAGTGTAAACACCTGATTTACCATTCTTCAATTGCCGCGTGCAATAAAAGCAATCAAATCATCATGTATACCGCACAATGTGAAAACAGAGAAAGGTACATCTTAAGGAACGGACACTAAACAGATTTTGTTTTAGTCACAAACATAAAAAAATAAATCTAAATTTATCGCTGAGACTGAAATAAGTCTGTTACCGGGTCATTACCATACAATGAGCGCTGTAAGAACAGAACCCGCGTGAGAAAATACTAACTGCCTCTGCGTTACCTTCTCATCTTACCTGCACTGTGTATATATCCGAGGACATTATAGAATTTATCGCTGCTAGAAGTTCGTGTATCATTCCCTAGGTCAGAGCTCTGCAGGTACAACCAGGGCCATATCACAGTGTTGTGTATTCTGGAGCCGTGTCACATGACCCGAGGCCGTCTCGCACTGTCACATGACCCTGGGCCGTCTCGTAGTGTCGGACGACCCTGGGCCGTCTCGTAGGGTCGGACGACCCTGGGCCGTCTCGTAGGGTCGGACGACCCTGGGCCGTCTCGTAGGGTCGGACGACCCTGGGCCGTCTCGCAGGGTCAGACGACCCTGGGCCTTCTCGTAGCGTCGGACGAATCTGGGCCATTTCATAGCATCGGATGACCTAGGGCCTTCTCGTACTGTCGCACGACACAGGGCCGTCTCGTAGTGTTGGAGAACCCGGGGCTGTCTCGTACTGTTGCACGACCTGGGGCCGTCTCGTAGCGTCAGACAACCAGGGGCTGTCTAGCAGCGTCGCACAAGCCGGGGCTGTCTCGTAGTGTTATGCATTCTGTGGCCGTGTCGCACGACCCGGGGCCGTCTCGTATTGTCGCACGACCCGGGGCCATCTCATAGTGTCGTGCATTCTAGGGCCGTGTTGAACTACCCTGAGCCGTCTTGTAGTGGGGGACGACCCTGGGCCGTCTTGTAGTGTCGGCCGAACCTGGACCTTCTCGTAGTGCCGGACGACCCTGGACCTTCTCGTAGTGCCGGACGACCCTGGACCTTCTCGTAGTGTCGGACGACCTGGGGCAGTGTCACAGTGTTGTGCATTCTGGGGCCGTGTCGGATGACCCGGGGCCATCTCATAGTGTCGGACAACCTGGGGCCATCTCATAGCATCGGATGACCTGGGGCCTTCTCGTACTGTTGCATGACCCGGGGCCGTCATGTAGTGTCGGATAACCTGGGGCCGTCAAATAGTATCGGATGACCCGGGGCCGTATCGTAGTGTCGGACATCTTGGGGCCATCTGATAGTATCGGATGACCAGGGGCCGTATCGTAGTGTCGGACATCTCGGGGCCATCTGATAGTATCGGATGACCAGGGGCCGTATCGTAGTGTCGGACATCTTGGGGCCATCTGATAGTATCGGATGACCCGGGGCCGTATCGTAGTGTCGGACATCTTGGGGCCATCTGATAGTATCGGATGACCAGGGGCCGTATCGTAGTGTCGGACATCTCGGGGCCATCTGATAGTATCGGATGACCAGGGGCCGTATCGTAGTGTCAGAGATCTCGGGACCGTCTAGCAGCATCGCACAACCCAGGGTAGTCTCATAGTGTCGGTGTAGACGTGTCAGGCAGCCACAGCATGCTTCTTCATGTAATTCTGTCTTCTGAGCTGCCCTTAGTCATTCTGACTCTCTAAACCTCTTTGGTAGATCAGGGATGTTACCCGTGAAGCACCAGGAACCTTAGTATTGATTAATTCCCACTATCTGCTCTTCATGGATAGAAATCCGGCTTTTCATACGTTCAGTAATAAATTTTCAGGTCTGGTTTGTCTCTTTTCAGTTTTCTTATTTTTTCCTTCTCCTCTTCAGATAATTCATTGTCCCATAAACTAAAAGAGAAACCGAAACAGACCCCACTGCAGTGTTAGTGACTTTTCACATTAATCAGTGAATTGATCGGTCTGAGGATGCAATCTTTACAAAGTTCTGTTTTCTATCCACTACGACAGCGAGCGCCACCAGAGAGAGGTCCACCCATTTTAAGGGGGCTTTACACGCAACGACATCGCTAACGAGATGTCGTTGGGGTCACGGAATTCGTAACGCACATCCGGCCTCGTTAGCGACGTCGTTGCGTGTGAAACGCACGAACGACCGATAACGATCAAAATTACTTACCATATCGTTGATCGTTGACACGTCGTTCTAATCTCAAATATCGTTGCTGTTGCAGGACGCAGGTTGTTCATCATTCCTGCCGCAGCAAACATCGCTATGTGTGACACCGCAGGAACGACGAACATCACCGTACCTGCGGCCGCCCGCAATGAGGAAGGAAGGAGGTGGGCGGGATATTCCGGCTGCTCATCTCCACCCTCTGCTTCTATTGGGCGGCCGCTTAATGACGCCGCTGTGATGCCGAACGAAACTCCCCCTTAGAAAGTAGGCTGTTTGCCGGCCATAGCAACGTCGCTAGACAGGGAGGTATGTGTGACGGGGAATAACAATGTTGTGCGCCACGGTCAGCGATTTGCCCGTGACGCACAACCGACGGGGGCGGGTGCTTTCATGAGCGACATCGCTAGCGATGTCGCTGTGTGTAAAGTGGCCTTTAGGCTGCTTTCACATTGCGTTTTTACCTCCATTCACTGGTCTTGTCGGGGCATCCGTCCGAACCCCCTCTCCCCACCAGCAAAACGGGTTTCAGATGCATACGCCGACAGGACATTGACTATAATGGAGCAGACGGAGTCAGCGTGTGCTCTGTCTTGCACCATTTTACGTAGTAGACTACATTTGGGCGTCCGCCTGCAGAAAACATATATGCCCGAAAATGGGGCAAAACAGACTCAATAGTCAATGGCCCTGTTGCTGTATGTGTCCGAAACCCGTTTTGGGGGGGAGGGGGGTTTGGACGGATGCCCCTATGGGACCAGTAAACGTAGTTAGAAGCACAATGTGAAAGCGGCCTTAGGATAGCAAACCTACTTAAAATAAAAGGGCGGTACCTCTCTACTGCATCAGTTCGGTTTCCTGTCCCAGGATGGGAGACCCAGAAGAGCTGTGGCGCAGCCACAGTGTTGGACGGCTGTCCTGGTGCTAAACCTATGGCCAGAAGAATGGTGGCCCGCCATGGCATCGGTCCTCAGCACTGGAAGTGTCTCCAGGGGTGGGTTTTTTTTCCCGACGGGACGTGAGGAAGTGATAGGTCCAGGAGGACGGGTCCTCTGCTCTGCGTGTCTGGCATACCTGCTCGGCGACCGGTCACTGTTGTAGCAGTGAGTGCTTCCGACGAAGATCCAGGTTGTGTTCCTGCTCTGCGCCCGTCGGCTGTCTCTGCAGGAATCGCTCTATTTGATGTCCTTCCATGTTTCTGTTCCTACTTGGTGCCCGTGTGTTGTCCTTGCAGTAGAGTGCTCCGGACAACGTTCCTGCCCGCGTCTCTGTTCCTGATCGGTGCCCATCAGCTGTCCCTGCAGTAAACACACCGGGTGAAGATTCAGAAGCAAGTGCTGGTGTCTGCAGCCACGGGGGCGAAATTCCAAAGCGCCTGAGGAACAGAGCCATGCAACGAGTGCAAGCTGAGGTAAAGGGCGCTCATACCCTCCTCCTGCTATGGAGGACCAGCAAAATGTGCCTTTTGGCCTTCTGATTTGTGCCTTTGGCCTTGCGCTTTGCACCTTTGGCCTTGTGCCTTTGGGCTTGCATCTCATGTTCTTGGCCTCCTGCCTCGCGCCTTTGGCCTCGTACCTTTTGGCTTTGCGCCTTTGGCCTCGCACCTTGCGCTTTTTGGCCTTGCGTTTTTGGCCCTGTGGCTTGCGCCTTTTTTCCTTGCTCCTTTGGTCGTGCACCTTGCACCTTTTGGCCTTGCGCCTTTTGACCTTGCACCTTTTGACCTTGCGCCTTTTGGCCTTGCGCCTTTTGGCCTCGCGCCTTTGGCATCGTGTCTTGCACCTTTCGCCGTGTGCCTTTTGGCCTTGCGGCTTTTCTCCTTACGCCTTTTGGCCTTGAACCTTGCGCCTTTTGGCCTCACGCCTTTGGTTTCTTGCCTCTGGCCTGACGTCTTCGGCTGCATGCCTCGCATCCTGGGTCTTTAACCTCAACTCCTGTTCGAGGGGCCTTGTTCTTTTGGACCTGGGCTTCACTTAGCCTGATAAGCACCATGTTCGGATTGCCATTATAATTCCCCTCCCTCACTACTGTTTCAGAACAGGAGTTCATTTGCAGTCCAAACTCTCGCTAGTGGGGATTCGCTGTGCTTAGTTCTTTAGGTCCGACCTCTCATTTATAACTTATTGCTAAAGAGAGAGGGTTATAGAGTTCATCCTTTAACATATCAGGCCCCGGTAGATATGATTCTTGAATTTCCTCGCGGTCTGCAGTTAGACTTATCTGTTAGCACCTTAAGGGTACAGATTGCGGCCTTAGGAGCCCTTTACAATTGCAACTTGGCAGGTGACAGGTGGGGGGAGAGGTTTATCTCCATTTGTCAGAGATCTAGACCTGTCCCCTGTTTAGTTTTTCCTCCTTGGGATTGAAATTTAGTTCTTGACTCATTAGCAGGGCCGATCTTCGAACCCCTTTCTCAGTCCACCATCAGGTCCCTTACCCTTAAGATAGTCCTACTGGTTGCTTTAACCTCATCTAGGAGGGTGAGTGATCTTCAGGCCTTTTCTGTCAGTCCCCCTTATAGAGGGTGGATCCCGGCACAAAAACGTCCATTTCAGAAGTATAATATAAAACTTCACATTTATTGGAAAAATAAAAACATCATAAAATAAGTTCCTCCGATCAACGCGTTTCAGATGCGATCGTCCTTACTCATGACTTTATACTTCTGAAATGGACGTTTTTGTGCCGGGATCCACCCTCTATTGATTGCCTTCAGCCTTCTTCTTCCAGCGAGCACCGTCCGGATTCTCCTCTAAGAATTTCCCCCTGTTTTGGTGAGCTGAATTACAGTGTTTTCAGTCCCCCTTATACACGGATCCTGGATGACAGACTAATCCTACGCATGGACCCTGCTTATTTGCCTAATGTGGCCTGGGCTTTCCACAGGTCTCTGGAGATAGTCCTCCCCTCCTTCTGTTCTACACCTAGGAATCCACAGGAGGAGAGGCTCCATATCTTAGATGTCAGGAGGTCGTTACTTCATTTCTTTAAGGTCACTAAGCCTTGAAGGAAAAGTCCGGCATTGTTCGTTTGCTTCCAGAGTCCTAGGAAGGGTCTTTCAGCTTCTAAGGGATCCATAGCTAGGTGGGTTAATGAGGCAATTAGGGAGGCCTATTTAGCCCAGAATAGACCAGTGCCGCAGGGTATTACCACTCATTCTACTAGACTGTGGCAACCTCCAGGGCCAAGTGAGCGGATGTGCCTCTGGAGCAGATCTGTGAGGCAGCAGCCTAGAGCTCTCCTACTACCTTCTTTAATCACTATAGATTACATCTTTCTTCCACTGTGGATTTCACTTTCGGTAGAAGGTTCTACAGGTTGTGGTCCTGCCCTAGTGGTTGTTTGTCTTCAGAATCTCTCTGATGGTGCTGTCGTGGTGAAGGGAAAAATCTGGATTATTTACCAGTAATATTTTTTTTCCAGAACCCACGACAGCGCCACCGCTTCCCACCTCTGTTCCATATTCAACCTTCGGGGATTGCTATCCACAGTTTTGTGGTGTTTTTTTCATGTTGGTGTTGGTTTTCATTAATATACTTTCTGGTATTCCTCTGTGTGCACTGTAACCGAACTGATGAGGTAGAGAAGTGCCGCCCTATTATTTCAGTAGGTTTCCTGTCCTAAGATGGGTGGACCTCTCTCTGGTGGTGCTGTCGTGGGCTCTGGAAAAACCATTACCGGTAAGTAATGTAGATTTTTCCACACCTGGTGATACTGGAGGATTGATTAATATAATTGCACCTGTTCTGGCACTTTGTAACAAAGCGGGCTTCCATGGTCACCACCGATTTTAGCGGTTCTTTGGTTTTCACCCTTATATCGGCACCTGCACTTTGCACAGAATACATTGCTTGTATCTGAGAAATGGCTACTGACCAGTGGAGCAAGCTTAGAGAAGAAATCGAGCTGGGTTGAAAAAGGTTAAGCCGAACAAAATATAACCCAAAGTGCAATTAGCGATATAGAGTCGGAGTGAAGGAAGTCAACTAAGTATGGTTTCCCTACACCACCTCTTACTCTGGTCCACATGTCCCCTTCTTGCACACATTTTGTTCTGTACTCACAGTAATTCCTCTATCCCGCATTCTTCACTGGACAGAGCCTCCATCAAGTCAGTGAATTGAGGACCGGACACACGGTTATTAGACAGGTCAAGTATCTCCAGGGACCGGATATTCCTTATTACAGACGCCAGCTGGGTGCAGGACGCGTCTCGTAGACCATTATCAGCCAAACTGTGAGAATAAGATAATTAAATGTTGTGGCTCATCTTTTAGAGAACGAAAGTATGGTCAATCCAAAAGCAAACACACAAGCCATCGCAAGAAGGGTCAATTTGTCCCTCAACATAGTCTAAAGAGCATGAAGCAGATACAAGCCATGGGACGTTACATGGGGAGAGTTGGACATGTGTCTTGTCTTATCTCCATTATCGTAGCTTTACTGATGAATTGTGTAAATTGGAGTTTCTGAAACATGGAGGGACCAGGAGTTACTCTACTCTTCACTGTCTACCCCTTCACCGTGGTGTCTCCAAGCTCGGAAGTAGGACATCTCACTGGTCAGGTACAGTCTCTGAGACATGGACTCATCACTCCTCTCTCCTCCTATACCAGTCTGTCTTGTACTGTTAATGATTGTTGTACGTATACCCTCTTTCACTTGTAAAGCGCCATGGAATAAATGGCGCTATAATAATAAATAATAATAATAATAATAATAATAATAATCACTGCTGCATGTGAGGAGCAGAATCCGTCTCACCTCCTAAACAGACGGATCTTTCATCACTAATTTGGAGAAGAAAAGTTTTTTCATTTTTTTTATGTATATGAAGGTGCAGCTAACGGTATGTAGACCTAACAATGGAATGAAATAAAATCCAGGTATAAGTTGTCCCCACACTTCTGCATCCTGTACACGTCTCTCACACTCACCACAATTCCTCTATCCCGCAGTCTGCACTGGACAGAGCCGCCATCAAGTCACCAAAGTGAGGACCAGACAGACGGTTATTACGCAGGTCAAGGATCTTCAGAGAGTGGTTATTCCTTATGCCATATGTCAACTGGATGCAGGACGTGTCTGGTACACCATTATTGCCAACAAAACTGCAAAAATAATATGACGATGTGGGTGAAACGTCTGCAGAGCATTAATATAAAACCCGTAGATTGGGAACTTGAGTCATCAAAATATCTTAAAGATAGAAAATCAGTGCAGATGTTATTACCTCTCGTCATGAGCAAGATCATCACTTACAGAAAATGATTACTTATCAGCTCTACAATAAGATGTTACTTTATAGTCTATGGCAGGGGTCTCAAACATGCTGCCTCTCAAGCTGCTTCATGCATCTCAGAGGCACCATAGACCCTTTGATGATTGTGGCCTGGTCCAAGGGGCCGCACACATCAGCGCTTTGTTTCAGTTGAATATGCGTCCCTGGACACATTCAATTCAAAGGTATCGCGGCACAGAGACCGGCTGTCTGCACTTCAATACCAATGCCGTCCGCCAGCCAATCAGATGCATGCAACTGGCGTGGCGTGCTGACACGGCTGGGTATGATGTTATTGCCATGCACTACCCCGGCTGGGAAGAAAAGAGGGTTGGGCACATTACTACAAGAAGGAGACCAGGATGGATGCATTACTGCAAGATGGGGACTAAGATGAGGGACATAAAAACAAGGGGACCAGGGTGGGCACATTACTACAAGAGGGGGACTAGGATGGGCACATTACTACAAGAGGGGGACTAGGATGGGCACATTACTACAAGAGGGGGACTAGGATGGGCACATTACTACAAGAGGGGGACTAGGATGGGCACATTACTACAAGAGGGGGACTAGGATGGGCACATTACTACAAGAAGGGGACTAGGATGGGCACATTACTACAAGAAGGGGACTAGGATGGGCACATTACTACAAGAAGGGGACTAGGATGGGCACATTACTACAAGAAGGGGACTAGGATGGGCACATTACTACAAGAGGGGGACTAGGATGGGCACATTACTACAAGAGGGGGACCAGGATGGATGCATTACTGCAAGAAAGGGACTAGGATGGGCACATTACTACAAGAGGGGGACTAGGATGGGCACATTACTACAAGAGGGGAACCAGGATGGATGCATTACTGCAAGAAAGGGACTAGGATGGGCACATTACTACAAGAGGGGGACTAGGATGGGCACATTACTACAAGAGGGGGACTAGGATGGGCACATTACTACAAGAGGGGGACTAGGATGGGCACATTACTACAAGAGGGGGACTAGGATGGGCACATTACTACAAGAGGGGAACCAGGATGGATGCATTACTGCAAGAAAGGGACTAGGATGGGCACATTACTACAAGAGGGGGACTAGGATGGGCACATTACTACAAGAGGGGGACTAGGATGGGCACATTACTACAAGAGGGGGACTAGGATGGGCACATTACTACAAGAGGGGGACTAGGATGGGCACATTACTACAAGAGGGGGACTAGGATGGGCACATTACTACAAGAAGGGGACTAGGATGGGCACATTACTACAAGAAGGGGACTAGGATGGGCACATTACTACAAGAGGGGGACTAGGATGGGCACATTACTACAAGAGGGGGACCAGGATGGATGCATTACTGCAAGATAGGGACTAAGATGGGGGACATAAATAAAAGGAGACCAGAATGGGGATATTACAACAAGAGGGGAACCAGGATGGATGCATTACTGCAAGATAGGGACTAAGATGGGGGACATAAATAAAAGGAGACCAGAATGGGGATATTACAACAAGAGGGGAACCAGGATGGATGCATTACTGCAAGATAGGGACTAGGATGGGCACATTACTACAAGAGGAGGACCAGAATGGTAGACATTACTGCAAGAAAGGGACCAGAATGGGGAGATTACTACAGGATAGGGACCAGGAGGGCTGGCATTACTAAAACAGATTAACCAGGATCAGGGCATTACTACAAGCGGGGGACCAGGATGGGGGACATTATTACAATAAAGCAACGAGGATGAAGGACAATTCTACAAGATGAGGATCATAATGGGGCCATTGCTACAAGATGACCAGTATGGAGCAGATTACTACTAAAATGGGACCAGGATGAGGACATTGCTACAAGAAGGGGACCAGGATGATGACATTACTGCAAGAGGGGGACCAGGATAGGGACATTGATACAAGAAGGGGACCAGGATGGTGACATTACTGAAAGAGGGGGACCAGGATAGGGACATTGATACAAGAAGGGGACCAGGATGGTGACATTACTGAAAGAGGGGGACCAGGATAGGGACATTGATACAAGAAGGGGACCAGGATGGTGACATTACTGAAAGAGGGGGACCAGGATAGGGACATTGATACAAGAAGGGGACCAGGATGGTGACATTACTGCAACAGGGGGACCAGGATGAGGCATATTATTACAAGATGTGGACTAGAGTGGGCACATTATTACAAAATGAGGACCAGGATGGAGGACATTACTCCAAGATGGGGACTAGTTTACTAGGAAGAGGGACATAACTGCAATATAGGGACTAGGATGGGGAACATTACTACAAAATGAGGACCAGGATGGGGACATTACTACAAAATGAGGACCAGGATAGGGACATTACTACAAGATGAGAACAAGGATAGGAACATAGAAAGGGGAGCCAGCACGATCTGAGAGTGGCATGCATCACATAAAAGTGCAAATTCACGGATCCATTCCAACTGTAGTACAATACAAAATGAGATTTCAAGCAAACAATCGACCAATTCCCTGAGCCACCCCTGCCACTTCACGGCAAATCTCAACGGGGGGTCCCATTCTACACTATATATTTCATGTGTCATGTGGCCTCCCAGATAAAAAAAAAAAAATTAAAATCAGAACCACATTGAAGCAAACATAGCTGTAACCTATATATAACCGCTTCCATGACTCAAAAAGAGGCAACTGCGGACAAAAGGTCAGCCCAGGTCCCACAAACTAAGACAATATCATAACTGACCCTCACAGTGCCAGACCAGCAGCCATAAATAAAGGCGGACCAGATCCAAGTATGGTGCCCAATTAGCATTGCCTGTGGAAAGGGTGAGGCAGCTGAATGCGAACAGCCACCAACAGGAGGAATATATTGCAAACCAAAGTCAGGCGTGCATGGCATGGTGGTGGTCAGCCACCAGACCAATGTAGCATAACTACAACCCTGTCCTGGTGTGTGAGGTGTCTGCTCCACATGCTGGGACCTGGCCTGCCTTTTATCCGCAGTTGCCTCTTTTTGCGACATGGAAGCGGTTATATACAGGTTACAGGTATGTGTGCTCCATTATGGTTCTGCTTTTAATTTATTTATCTAGGAGGCCGCATGGCACAATGAAATACATAATATAGAGTAGGACCCACCCTATTGAGATTTGCCGTGAAGTGGCAGGGGTGGCTCAAATAATTGATCAATTATTTGCTAAAGTTCTCATTTTGTATTATAGTACAGTTGGAATGAATCCGTGAATTTGCACTTTTTATATGGTGCATGCCACTCTCAGATCGCGCCGGCTCCTCTTTCTTTTTTTTAGGTTAGGAACATAACTACAAGATGTTGGGCAGAATTACCATATGGTGCAAACTGTAAGACAATGTTACTGTATGGGGCCAATTGGGGAGGGAGGAAGGGAATTGTAAAAATGTAAAAAAAAATCAAAATAAAGCATGAAAAAAATCTATTGACACTAAAATGCTGTTTTATGTATAAACTAAACAAAAAAATGTGTTTGTTATCGCCACATCTGTAATAGTCCAGGCTATAAAACAGAACCTTAAACCATAATATTAATGCAATTTAAACAAATAAAATAAGAAAAACACCACAAATGAAAGAAAAAGTGATCAAAAGGTGTATAGAAAAAAAATATATGGTATCACTAAAAATGTCACTTCATCCTGTAAAAAAAGTACCCCCCCCCCAAAAAAAAAATAAATTCTTCTATGTGTGGTCCATATAAACTGCCAATTTTGAGACCCCTGGTATACAGCCTATATCAAAGAGGACATTGGTGCTTCAAAACGGTAAATCTGCAGGCAGAAGTCACAGCTGCTTCTAAAGGGTTAGGTCAACTTCAAATAGAGGTTCGGTTAAAAGCACGTAAGAGGAGCAAGTATTTTAATTTACACTTTTACACTCCTTTTCTGTAGCTTCTACCGACTTTTACTATTTTTCCTGTAAGATCGAGCTCTACAAAATAAAGTTACTATTTGTTCTAAGTTAACACATGAACCAGCTGTCACAAATCGAGCCGGGGGGAGTCACGCAAGAGCCCTCCGCTCGGTTGTGGACCTGTCGCTCCCGGACGACACTGCACCACGTGTCCTCACCCTGACGTCTGTAATATGTTGGACCCACGCGATACGGCCTCGTCACTTCCACCAACACGCGACGTGTTCCGTGCCCTCAAGGGGTACGTAAGGTCCACTTGATGCAATGTAACACTGACACCTGTGGGCACAGGAAAGCACGGGGAGGGGGAACAGAGCAGGCCGCATAACCTCCGACACAGCACCCAGCTCTCCCACGACCCCGACAGGCCGATAGATCCTTTTCACTAGTCCCAGTGAAACAGGACTCTCTCAGCCAGTTCAGTATGGTAGACTGCCACCAGTTCATCATTAGATATAGGCCTGGTCCGTTAGCAGGACTATGTCGGACCAGAAACCATCCCAGCTGATTCACATGTCATACTATTTATAGGAAATATGTGTGACGTACGTCTTACTGTCATGAAGCCGGAAATATACCTGGCCTATATGTGGGAGCAAAGCGCTCCCCAATATTGTACCTCTTACATAGGCACCTCGAGGTCTGGACCTTTCTTTGAAGCTTGGTTGTAAAATCTGAAATTGCCCACCTATATCCTGAGCTGAATACTCAGCTCAGCATGGGGACATGCTGGCTTCCTTGGTCTTAATTGGATTTTGTCACCTTGGCCATTTGGTGAGTAGATCTGGGGAATTATTTGCTGCACGTAAGGGTGTGTGTAAATGAATAGTGACAGCTGACTGACCTTTGACTGTCATATCCCTTATAATATTTATCAGAATAATTCTCACACCAACCATAAACATGAAGAGCAGAGACTTCAAACCTTTTTTTTAGATACTTGAATAACTATGTGAATCACACCAAAGATACAAAGAAGTCATACGTGCTTTATTCAGATGGATAAAATAAACTATCACTATCTGCTATGAGTTGGCTGGTGGAGTTAGTAGTTTGTCACAGACATAACAATGGTGCAGAGCCGAACATATAATAAAGTCCATGTATAACTTGTCCCCACATATCTCCGTCCTGTACATGGATCTTATACTTGCACATCGCCATTATGTACACGTCTCGTACACTCACCGTAACTCCTTTATCGTGCAAGATGGACTTGACAGCGCCTCCACAAAGTCACTGAAGTGAGGACCAGGCAGACTGTTATGAGACAGGACAAGTTTCTCCAGGGACCGGTTGTTCCTTATTACAGATGCCAAATGGAAGCAGAAAATCTCAGGTAGGTTATTTTCAGATAAACTGTGAGAATAAACAGATGAAATATAGGTGACCCAGCCATAGAGCGTTAGTGTAAAATCAGTAGATTGTGAATGTGGAGAGAAAATATCCCCGACTGTTAATAAAAATCCATGAATGTCATCACTAGAAGCCACCTCTTATACGTGGTGGATGTTAGGACTAGAAGCCACCTCTTATACGTGGTGGATGTTAGGACTGTCGGTAACTGTATGATGTGTCCACCAACACCAGAAATCTAGAATCCCTGACTAGTGTCCTCACTTTATGGCATGTCATAAATCAGTGATTATTGCTACCAGGGCTGTGGAGTCGGAGTTGGTGTCCATTTTGGTGGAGTCAGAGTTGGAGTCGGTATAAGATGCCTGCTATAGTTGGTCTATACTGGTCTGGTGAGATGTTGTAATCCAGACTTCCTGGCAGGGTTGTGGGGTCGGTGTCCATTTTGGTGTAGTCGGTATAAAATGGACCGACTCCTAAAATATGTAATAAATTGGGTACAGTAGTTCAATGTCCTATGTGCTAAATATTTTTTTCATGAGAATTTGGAAAAGTTCTGAAATATCCTATAAATGTTAGTTCTATTCCTGATCAAAGAATCTTGGCTTTTAGTTGAGATGAATCTGTGCTGCACTTTATGTACAGAAGTAGTGAAGCTCCTCTACAGCTAAGGGTAAAAACACACTGGGAAGGAAGGAACGCCTGCACTCCTCTCAGAACTGCTAGAACAGGCTCTTGCTATTGTAATTGACAATGCTTCACACATGGTATGTACAATACATAAATAATTGAGCAATGCACATCTCGTATTTAATGCATATGCCACTCCATAAAGGACTTTCAAAAAGAATTGGAAACGAGTTTTAAGGCTGAATAAAAGTAACAATTTTATTGAATATGAAAAATTTAAAAAGTTTTTTTTCGTTTATATAATTACAACATCAAGGTGCAAAAAGATGGGTGAAAACCCACATGCTGGTGAGAAAGCCCAGGCAGAAACACCCAAGGAATGGGAAGTCGATAAAAGGATATAGTCCTATAATAGCTGACAAGTAAAGCCCTCAAGGCATATTTAGAAGGGTAATAGGTAAAGTGAGTTACCACTGACTAGTGTCAGACTATTACTATGCAGAAGGCAGCAGAATGACTATTACTATGCAGAAGGCAACAGAGTGAGTCAGCATAAAGTTGTAAATAATAAAGTCCTAAGACTTACACATGGCTAGGGTGGTTGTCTAGACGTCTCACAGCAGCATAAAGACCATCCAACGCGCGTTTCGCGGATTATCGGATGTTATAAGCTTCTTCAGGGAAGGTACCTTCCCTGAAGAAGCTTATAACATCCGATAATCCGCGAAAAAACGGAAAAAAACTTTTTAACTTTTTCATATTCAATAAAATTGTTACTTTTATTCAGCCTTAAAACTCTTGTTTCCAATTATTTTTGATGGTATGTACAATGAAGCTTATGAATGAGAATAAGGAAGGTGAAAAGCAGCTAGAACTTTGGCTTCACAATGTTTATGATGGAGCCACAGTCCTGTTCCTGTAACTGAGGAACAAGCAGATATTACAACAGAAGAACAGCAAAATCATCCTTTAGAAAGAGATCATCTTGTTGAAGCAGCTTCACATCTCTCCTATTTATCAAATGCGCTGTGTTGTGCACATGTTGCAGCCGGCAATAAGAGATCATCTGCAAAACGGACATGCTGGAACTCTGGCAAAGTGAGGAAATTGGTTATTGCTGCCAGAACCCCTAAAATGGATTCCATCTTGAAGAGACGTGCTGGAAAAGGGGCAATTGTCGATCAAGCCACTCAGTGGGACAGCACTTATTTTTTGATTGAGTGATTGCTTGAGCTGAAACCCTTTCTTCTAGACATGGCCAACCCTCAGTTAACACTAAATGAAGGTCAATGGAAACAGGTGGATGAATTGAAGGAATTACTTCATCACCCATTGACAGTGACTAAATAATTACAAGCTGAGGATTTAACGCCTGACATTTTCATGAATGAGTGAAAGAACTTGCTGTTTTGCCTGTCCCAAATAGGAGGTTTAATTGCAGATGGCATTGATGCTTCAATGAAAAGGAGAGAGAAAATGCTATTAGAAAATAAAATACTTTTGGCAGCGGTTTATGTGGACTCAAGTTATCATATATTGCTGGATCAGCAACAGCTTACTAAAGGAAAAGAAGCTCTGACAGAGGTAGCAGTTAGGATGAAAGGCTACAGCACTGCCAAGAGTAAGAGGACTTGGATCCTGCCAGTGCTACTGCTGCCATATCTTCAGCCTCATAAGATGATGAGTTTAATTTTGAAAAGTATTTGGATGAAATAGAGCAGCAAAGCGTTGTCGCAGGAAAGAAAGATTTCAAAACTGTAGCAAACAGGTTGACCATATATTAGCAAATTTTTCACTTGCTCCCAAAGTAGAAGAGTTCAATAGTTCATCAAAACTGTGCATGAAGCAATTGCTTTATACTGGAGACTGTTAGAGATATTGGCCATGTGGTCACAAACCCAAGTTATTATAGAGACGTTGTTCTCTAACCTTAATTTAATGAGGTCAGATTTGAGGTCATATATGAAGGAGGATCTGATGGAGGCCATACTATGTCTCAGATCAAATTCACAGACTGCACAAATGTTATTCTGTACATTTTTGTTGAAAACTGTTTTTTTTCCCACTTACTGCATAGTGTATTGTATATTTACTTTTTATATTTTTTTTTTCTGTTTTCAGCTTGTATTCAAATAAATATATTTTATGTTCTATCTAAATAGCTCGATTCTGGCATCATAATAATGATTAAAAGACGGATGTTACCATTTTACTACGGTAAATTCATCACAAACATGAGTCCTGTATGAGGGAGTCGTGGAGTCAGAGAAATTGAGGAGTCGGAGGTTTGGCTTACTGACTCCACAGCCCTGGTTGTATTCCAATAAATATATTTTATATTCTATCTAAATAGCTTTATTATTGCATCATAATAATTATTAAAAGCCGGATGTTACCATTTTAGCACAGTAAATTTATCACTTAAACAGGAGCCATGTATGAGGGAAGTTGGAGTTAGGGAAATTGAGGAGTCGGAGGTTTGGCTTACTGGTGGCTGTTGTATGTTACTGCTGTGACCCTTGTGGTCTTGTATCTGTTTGTACTGTTTATTCCTGTATGTTTGCATTGTGTCTGAGTTTTGTGTTTTCCCTGTGTTAGCATTTCACCCGTCTTACTTCTCTGTAGGGGTGAACAAATTAGTTCTGGTCAGGAAAACACTAAGGCACAGGACTCCAGCATCTCCACCGTCAGGGGTAATCCAGAGGTTAGGGATAGCCTTGGGTCCCCTAGTGTGAGGGACCGTATAGGAGCCACTTTCCCTCGCTAACCTACCGTCATCACATCGTGACAGACTCTTTCTTGGAGTCGGGAACATTTCCTTTTTTATTGTATCGCCGATGTCCCAGCAGAGATTGCAACTATTATGAAAAAGCTCATGTTTTCGACATGGAACATAGTTGGAGCAATAGAGTTGGGTCTGGGTGGATAAAAGCCTCTCACTACCGACATCTCAGTAATAAAGTTACAGAGGACGTGGCGGTGTATTGGAGAACAAGGAACACACAAGTGGTAAAAAGTTATCTTTTCTCCTGTACGGAGACATTATATTACGGTATATGGTCACAGAATGGTCATATTAATGTGCGCGGAGAACGTTTACTGGCCTGATTACAAAACACAGTAAATATCTGTTCATTGGCTTGCATATGACCAGTCGTCATGGCCTGGATCTATCAGTCTAAAGGGGCCATGACAGACATGATTTATAATACAAGAAGTTTATCAGATGAATGAAATATAATCCGTATTTTACCTAATATTCTGCAGGTTTTCCAACGCTGGTGCCAGTGTCTCCATTCCTTCAGTGTATAAGGAGCATCCATATAGATTGAGTTCTTCTAGTTTTCTGCAGGTTTGCAGAATAAATGCCAACACCATATAGTCCAGAGATGAGATCTGAACACAACAAAGGTCCAGTCTTCTGTGTGATTTTAATGACTCTTGTACCAGAGCCATATTCCGGGTTTCAAATAAATAGAAGAATGTATTGAGAAGACGTCGTCTGTCCTTAATTTCGTTCGGCCTCTGTTCTTCTGAAAATAAGTCCTTCACCCAAGTGATGACTTCTCTGGAGGCCTGAGCTGCTCGTGTGTCCAGATATCCAGTTAGGGCTGACCTGGTGGAGTTATCTGATAGACCACACAGGAACCGGAGGAATATTTCACCACGGCCATCAGAATGAGTTTTGGCTTCTTGTAGTGATTTCTGTAACTTCTCAGGAGAATAATCCACATAATGAACCAAGGCGGAGAAGAATTCCTGCACAGTGAGATGTAAGAAGGAATAGGACACAGGTTCCTCCGATTCCATCAGAAAACTTGATAAAAGCTTTGATGTCTTGTCCACATGGAAAGATTCCAGATCTCGGTCATCAAATATAACCCTGTGATTCATGACCCCATGTTCTGCCATCCACCCGATGGAGCGCAGGAGCTCCTGGGCGCCACTTTTGTGCAGGCTGTGATTGGACAGGATGTTGGCGATAAATATGGCAAAGAGTTGAGTCACAGTTTTTGGTAATAATGACACCGGCTGATCATTACTTGCGGCCTGGAAGCTCCTGGATAACACTGTACAGATGATCCAGCAGTAGGACGGGAGGTAACAGAACGTGTACAACGTCTCATTCTGCTTCACGTAAGTAAAAGCCTTTTCTGCCAGTTCAGGGGTAGAGAAGAAAGTCTCAAAGTAAATCTGTCGTTCCTCTGGAAAAAATCCAACGATTTCTACTACTCTCTGGAAAATCTTACAACTTATTGATGCCAGTCTGGTTGGGCGACTGGTCATCAGAACGGAACAACCATTCAGAAGAGACTTTCTCACCAAACTGACCACAATCTGACCACAAGGTTCGGCCTGCTTAGGATGTGAGCACAATTGATCGGTTGTGAAATCCACTGTATGAAGACTTTCATCTAATCCATCAAATATAAAGAGAAGTTTCTCTGGATCTTCTAAGATGTTCCCGAGCTTCTCCTCCAGATGTGGGTACTGGTGAAGGATCAGGGTCTCCAGACTAACATTATCCAGTCTGTTCAATTCCCGAAATTTGAAGAAAAACACAAAGGAGAATCTTTGATAGAGATCGCCCCTCGTCCAGTCATAGACAAACTTCTGCATCAGGGTGGTCTTCCCTACACCGGGCACTCCGCTCACCATTACCATACGTGGCACCAGTCTGGATCGGTGACACCAACGGAATAACTTGTTGGGGGAAATGTGCTGTAGTTGATTTTGTTTTCTGTTGAAATATTCCACGTGTTTTTCACCGGTCTCTATGAGCTCATTCTCAGAGCGTTCCATGAAGTGATCGGTGGAGACAATGATTATGTTCACGTAACGTGTGTAGAATGGAAAACTTTCCTCTCCCTGGTTACATGTCGGAGGTTGGGATTCAACAAGATTCTTAGTTTTACTATGTAAATATGTCTTGTGATTGTTCCGGACATCTAGAGAAAAACGGAAAATAAAGATCAGAATAAGAAGCTGTAACAAAACCAAATATTTAGCTGAAAAATTGGGGACATGTTTTATTTTTGTGCGTGTGTTGCATATTATAACATACTCATGTGGCATAATAATGTCACACGAATTCCAGCAGATCCGGCACCAACATCGCGAGAATGACGGTGAGCGGTAAGGTGAGTGTTAATTTGTATATGGTAACTCGGTATTTTTTTTTATCTGGCAGGGGCCTTCTATTTTGTTACAGGATTTTTTTTCTATAATTAATAACAATGATCGTAATATCCATTTGACTTATTTATTTTACCATGACGAGATTGACTTTCTGGATGTGGTCCTGAAGCGTGATGCTTCGGGATTTATACAAACGGATCTTTTCTGTAAACCAACGGCTCCCAATGCATTTCTTCATGCCTCATCCTTCCATCCTGACTATATGATCAGAGCAGTCCCTGTACAGCAATTTCTAAGAATTCGTAGGGTTTGCTCAACAAATGAGGATTTTGAGATTCAAGCTAGAAAATTGATGGAGATGTTTAAGGACCGTGGATACAGCAACCGGTCAATTAAGCACGCATACCATCGTGCGAAATATGCTACACGAGACCAGTTGCTGTACCCTAAGAGGAAGCCACAATGTGACGAGACGGTTAGATTCATCACACAGTATCATTCGCAGTTTTCTGCCAAGAGAGATTGTATATCCAAATCGTGGCCTATCCTCAGGGCAGACCCTACTCTTTGTAAAATCCTTCCTGCAAGGCCTTTGTTTGGCATTAGGAGATCTAAAAATTTATACGATCATCTTGTACGCTCTCAGTATAGGCCCCCTTCAAGCCATACTATGTTTGGCCAAAAATTACCATCGATTCGGGGTGGGTGTGTCCCCTGCGGTAGGTGTGTTGCCTGTCCCAACATATTGCGCTCTGATTCCTTTTGTGATTCCACCAATCAAAAAATATTTTCTATTAAGCAACGGATTACGTGCACTAGTTGTGCAGTGATATATCATGCTACTTGTCGTTGCGGCAAAATTTATATCGGGTTGACTACCAGACAACTTAAAATACGGGTCAGGGAGCATGTGTTGGGAATTTTGGCGGCCGCCACCGTTGAGGACGCATCCACTCTTAAGACCTTACCAAGACACCTCAAATTACACCATAGCTCGGATGCAAGGGGCCTTAAAGTTAAAGGCATTGACATGCTTAATGTCGATGCCAGGGGTGGAGCCATTAGTGTGCGTTTGGCTCAACTTGAGGCCAGATGGATATGGACGTTGAATACGACACATCCATCTGGCCTCAATGAAAATAATAGCTTTTCCTCTTTTTTATGATGTTTTTAGTTTTGAGAGTACTGATTTTAATTTTTCTTTCACCTTTTTCTCTTTTAGATTCTATCATATTCTTTTTTTCTTCTGCATGTGACTTTTCTATGGCACAGTGCCTTGTCAACTGCAAGCGCCACAGTGAAAATTTCGATATGAATATATTCAAGTATCTATGTGTTATTATTGGAGACACCCGAATCATGTTGTGATATTATGCTTATTGCATTATGGATTTTACTGTAATTATGCATTTATGTATTAATGGCACGATTATGTATCTTATTGTAATCATGTTATATTATTTATGATGTTCTGGTACTATTATCGGAAGATTATTTCTACCGTTTTATCCATTTACAGTACATTACAAGCTCTTGGACTCGGCTTCTCCCGTCACCGCCGTGCTCCTGCTCTGTACATTACAAGCTCTTGGACTCGGCTTCTCCCGTCACCGCCGTGCTCCTGCTCTGTACATTACAAGCTCTTGGACTTGGCTTCTCCCGTCACCGCCGTGCTCCTGCTCTGTACATTACAAGCTCTTGGAATCGGCTTCTCCCGTCACCGCCGTGCTCCTGCTCTGTACATTACAAGCTCTTGGACTCGGCTTCTCCCGTCACCGCCGTGCTCCTGCTCTGTACATTACAAGCTCTTGGACTCGGCTTCTCCCGTCACCGCCGTGCTCCTGCTCTGTACATTACAAGCTCTTGGACTTGGCTTCTCCCGTCACCGCCGTGCTCCTGCTCTGTACATTACAAGCTCTTGGACTCGGCTTCTCCCGTCACCGCCGTGCTCCTGCTCTGTACATTACAAGCTCTTGGACTTGGCTTCTCCCGTCACCGCCGTGCTCCTGCTCTATACATTACAAGCTCTTGGACTCGGCTTCTCCCGTCACCGCCGTGCTCCTGCTCTGTACATTACAAGCTCTTGGACTCGGCTTCTCCCGTCACCGCCGTGCTCCTGCTCTGTACATTACAAGCTCTTGGACTCGGCTTCTCCCGTCACCGCCGTGCTCCTGCTCTGTACATTACAAGCTCTTGGACTCGGCTTCTCCCGTCACCGCCGTGCTCCTGCTCTGTACATTACAAGCTCTTGGACTCGGCTTCTCCCGTCACCGCCGTACTCCTGCTCTGTACATTACAAGCTCTTGGACTCGGCTTCTCCCGTCACCGCCGTGCTC
Organism: Anomaloglossus baeobatrachus; assembly: GCF_048569485.1. NCBI lineage: Eukaryota > Metazoa > Chordata > Amphibia > Anura > Aromobatidae > Anomaloglossus > Anomaloglossus baeobatrachus. The sequence goes on from NC_134364.1 coordinate 126,665,905, forward strand.
CTGCTCTGTACATTACAAGCTCTTGGACTCGGCTTCTCCCGTCACCGCCGTACTCCTGCTCTGTACATTACAAGCTCTTGGACTCGGCTTCTCCCGTCACCGCCGTGCTCCTGCTCTGTACATTACAAGCTCTTGGACTTGGCTTCTCCCGTCACCGCCGTACTCCTGCTCTGTACATTACAAGCTCTTGGACTCGGGTTCTCCCGTCACCGCTGTGCTCCTGCTCTGTACATTACATGCTCATGGACTCGGCTTCTCCCGTCACCGCCGTACTCCTGCTCTGTACATTACATGCTCATGGACTCGGCTTCTCCCGTCACCGCCGTACTCCTGCTCTGTACATTACATGCTCATGGACTCGGCTTCTCCCGTCACCGCCGTGCTCCTGCTCTGTACATTACAAGCTCTTGGACTCGGCTTCTCCCGTCACCGCAGTGCTCCTGCTCTGTACATTACATGCTCATGGACTCGGCTTCTCCCGTCACCGCCGTGCTCCTGCTCTGTACATTACAAGCTCTTGGACTCGGCTTCTCCCGTCACCGCTGTGCTCCTGCTCTGTACATTACATGCTCATGGACTCGGCTTCTCCCGTCACCGCCGTACTCCTGCTCTGTACATTACATGCTCATGGACTCGGCTTCTCCCGTCACCGCCGTGCTCCTGCTCTGTACATTACATGCTCATGGACTCGGCTTCTCCCGTCACCGCCGTGCTCCTGCTCTGTACATTACAAGCTCTTGGACTCGGCTTCTCCCGTCACCGCAGTGCTCCTGCTCTGTACATTACATGCTCATGGACTCGGCTTCTCCCGTCACCGCCGTGCTCCTGCTCTGTACATTACAAGCTCTTGGACTCGGCTTCTCCCGTCACCGCTGTGCTCCTGCTCTGTACATTACATGCTCATGGACTCGGCTTCTCCCGTCACCGCCGTACTCCTGCTCTGTACATTACATGCTCATGGACTCGGCTTCTCCCGTCACCGCCGTACTCCTGCTCTGTACATTACATGCTCATGGACTCGGCTTCTCCCGTCACCGCCGTACTCCTGCTCTGTACATTACATGCTCATGGACTCGGCTTCTCCCGTCACCGCCGTGCTCCTGCTCTGTACATTACAAGCTCTTGGACTCGGCTTCTCCCGCCACCGCCGTGTTCCTGCTCTGTACATTACAAGCTCTTGGACTCGGCTTCTCCCGTCACCGCCGTGCTCCTGCTCTGTACATTACATGCTCATGGACTCGGCTTCTCCCGTCACCGCCGTGCTCCTGCTCTGTACATTACAAGCTCTTGGACTTGGCTTCTCCCGTCACCGCCGTGCTCCTGCTCTGTACATTACATGCTCTTGGACTCGGGTTCTCCCGTCACCGCCGTACTCCTGCTCTGTACATTACAAGCTCTTGGACTTGGCTTCTCCCGTCACCGCCGTGCTCCTGCTCTGTACATTACATGCTCATGGACTCGGGTTCTCCCGTCACCGCCGTGCTCCTGCTCTGTACATTACAAGCTCTTGGACTCGGCTTCTCCCGTCACCGCCGTGCTCCTGCTCTGTACATTACAAGCTCTTGGACTCTGCTTCTCCCGTCACCGCCGTACTCCTGCTCTGTACATTACAAGCTCTTGGACTCGGGTTCTCCCGTCACCACCGTGCTCCTGCTCTGTACATTACAAGCTCTTGGACTCTGCTTCTCCCGTCACCGCCGTGCTCCTGCTCTGTACATTACAAGCTCTTGGACTCGGCTTCTCCCGTCACCGCCGTGCTCCTGCTCTGTACATTACAAGCTCTTGGACTCGGCTTCTCCCGTCACCGCCGTGCTCCTGCTCTGTACATTACAAGCTCTTGGACTCGGCTTCTCCCGTCACAGCCGTGCTCCTGCTCTGTACATTACAAGCTCTTGGACTCGGCTTCTCCCGCCACCGCCGTGCTCCTGCTCTGTACATTACAAGCTCTTGGACTCGGCTTCTCCCGTCACAGCCGTGCTCCTGCTCTGTACATTACAAGCTCTTGGACTCGGCTTCTCCCGCCACCGCCGTGCTCCTGCTCTGTACATTACAAGCTCTTGGACTCGGCTTCTCCCGTCACCGCCGTGCTCCTGCTCTGTACATTACATGCTCATGGACTCGGCTTCTCCTGTCACCGCCGTGCTCCTGCTCTGTACATTACAAGCTCTTGGACTCGGCTTCTCCCGTCACCGCCGTGCTCCTGCTCTGTACATTACAAGCTCTTGGACTCGGCTTCTCCCGTCACCGCCGTGCTCCTGCTCTGTACATTACAAGCTCTTGGACTCGGCTTCTCCCGTCACCGCCGTGCTCCTGCTCTGTACATTACAAGCTCTTGGACTCGGCTTCTCCCGTCACCGCCGTGCTCCTGCTCTGTACATTACAAGCTCTTGGACTCGGCTTCTCCCGTCACCGCCGTGCTCCTGCTCTGTACATTACAAGCTCTTGGACTCGGCTTCTCCCGTCACCGCCGTGCTCCTGCTCTGTACATTACAAGCTCTTGGACTCGGGTTCTCCCGTCACCGCCGTGCTCCTGCTCTGTACATTACAAGCTCTTGGACTCGGGTTCTCCCGTCACCGCCGTGCTCCTGCTCTGTACATTACAAGCTCTTGGACTCGGCTTCTCCCGTCACCGCCGTGCTCCTGCTCTGTACATTACAAGCTCTTGGACTCGGCTTCTCCCGTCACCGCCGTGCTCCTGCTCTGTACATTACAAGCTCTTGGACTCGGGTTCTCCCGTCACCGCCGTGCTCCTGCTCTGTACATTACAAGCTCTTGGACTCGGCTTCTCCCGTCACCGCCGTGCTCCTGCTCTGTACATTACAAGCTCTTGGACTCGGGTTCTCCCGTCACCGCCGTGCTCCTGCTCTGTACATTACAAGCTCTTGGACTCGGGTTCTCCCGTCACCGCCGTGCTCCTGCTCTGTACATTACAAGCTCTTGGACTCGGGTTCTCCCGTCACCGCCGTGCTCCTGCTCTGTACATTACAAGCTCTTGGACTCGGCTTCTCCCGTCACCGCCGTGCTCCTGCTCTGTACATTACAAGCTCTTGGACTCGGCTTCTCCCGTCACCGCCGTGCTCCTGCTCTGTACATTACAAGCTCTTGGACTCGGCTTCTCCCGTCACCGCCGTGCTCCTGCTCTGTACATTACAAGCTCTTGGACTCGGCTTCTCCCGTCACCGCCGTGCTCCTGCTCTGTACATTACAAGCTCTTGGACTCGGGTTCTCCCGTCACCGCCGTGCTCCTGCTCTGTACATTACAAGCTCTTGGACTCGGGTTCTCCCGTCACCGCCGTGCTCCTGCTCTGTACATTACAAGCTCTTGGACTCGGGTTCTCCCGTCACCGCCGTGCTCCTGCTCTGTACATTACAAGCTCTTGGACTCGGCTTCTCCCGTCACCGCCGTGCTCCTGCTCTGTACATTACAAGCTCTTGGACTCGGCTTCTCCCGTCACCGCCGTGCTCCTGCTCTGTACATTACAAGCTCTTGGACTCGGCTTCTCCCGTCACCGCCGTGCTCCTGCTCTGTACATTACAAGCTCTTGGACTCGGCTTCTCCCGTCACCGCCGTGCTCCTGCTCTGTACATTACAAGCTCTTGGACTCGGCTTCTCCCGTCACCGCCGTGCTCCTGCTCTGTACATTACAAGCTCTTGGACTCGGCTTCTCCCGTCACCGCCGTGCTCCTGCTCTGTACATTACAAGCTCTTGGACTCGGCTTCTCCCGTCACCGCCGTGCTCCTGCTCTGTACATTACAAGCTCTTGGACTCGGCTTCTCCCGTCACCGCCGTGCTCCTGCTCTGTACATTACAAGCTCTTGGACTCTGCTTCTCCCGTCACCGCCGTGCTCCTGCTCTGTACATTACAAGCTCTTGGACTCGGCTTCTCCCGTCACCGCCGTGCTCCTGCTCTGTACATTACAAGCTCTTGGACTCGGCTTCTCCCGTCACCGCCGTGCTCCTGCTCTGTACATTACAAGCTCTTGGACTCGGCTTCTCCCGTCACCGCCGTGCTCCTGCTCTGAACATTACAAGCTCTTGGACTCGGCTTCTCCCGTCACCGCCGTGCTCCTGCTCTGTACATTACAAGCTCTTGGACTCGGCTTCTCCCGTCACCGCCGTGCTCCTGCTCTGTACATTACAAGCTCTTGGACTCGGCTTCTCCCGTCACCGCTGTGCTCCTGCTCTGTACATTACAAGCTCTTGGACTCGGCTTCTCCCGTCACCGCCGTGCTCCTGCTCTGTACATTACAAGCTCTTGGACTCGGGTTCTCCCGTCACCGCCGTGCTCCTGCTCTGTACATTACAAGCTCTTGGACTCGGCTTCTCCCGTCACCGCCATGCTCCTGCTCTGTACATTACAAGCTCTTGGACTCGGCTTCTCCCGTCACCGCCGTGCTCCTGCTCTGTACATTACAAGCTCTTGGACTCAGCTTCTCCCGTCTGCGCTGTGCTCCTGCTCTGTACATTACAAGCTCTTGGACTCGGCTTCTCCCGTCACCGCCGTGCTCCTGCTCTGTACATTACAAGCTCTTGGACTCGGCTTCTCCCGTCACCGCCGTGCTCCTGCTCTGTACATTACAAGCTCTTGGACTCTGCTTCTCCCGTCACCGCCGTGCTCCTGCTCTGTACATTACAAGCTCTTGGACTCGGCTTCTCCCGTCACCGCCGTGCTCCTGCTCTGTACATTACAAGCTCTTGGACTCGGCTTCTCCCGTCACCGCTGTGCTCCTGCTCTGTACATTACAAGCTCTTGGACTCGGCTTCTCCCGTCACCGCCGTGCTCCTGCTCTGTACATTACAAGCTCTTGGACTCGGCTTCTCCCGTCACCGCCGTGCTCCTGCTCTGTACATTACAAGCTCTTGGACTCGGCTTCTCCCGTCACCGCCGTGCTCCTGCTCTGTACATTACAAGCTCTTGGACTCGGCTTCTCCCGTCACCGCCATGCTCCTGCTCTGTACATTACAAGCTCTTGGACTCGGCTTCTCCCGTCACCGCCGTACTCCTGCTCTGTACATTACATGCTCTTGGACTCGGGTTCTCCCGTCACCGCCGTACTCCTGCTCTGTACATTACATGCTCTTGGACTCGGGTTCTCCCGTCACCGCCGTGCTCCTGCTCTGTACATTACATGCTCTTGGACTCGGGTTCTCCCGTCACCGCCATGCTCCTGCTCTGTACATTACAAGCTCTTGGACTCGGGTTCTCCCGTCACCGCCGTGCTCCTGCTCTGTACATTACAAGCTCTTGGACTCGGGTTCTCCCGTCACCGCCGTGCTCCTGCTCTGTACATTACATGCTCTTGGACTCGGGTTCTCCCGTCACCGCCGTACTCCTGCTCTGTACATTACATGCTCTTGGACTCGGGTTCTCCCGTCACCGCCGTGCTCCTGCTCTGTACATTTTAGTGTTATGAAAACTGAGAATTATTTCTATTACATTTATTTGCTGTGATTTTTACCTTTTATTTGTAAGTTAAGTGTGTGTCCGCATTTATCCAGTAGGATTTGGTCCAGCAGCGAATCACCTAATAACAAATGACAGATGAGTGATTTGTTTCAGTACAGACATCATCAGTGCAGGGGGCACAAATATAAGTAACATGCAGTGATCAGAGCAAGGGGCTGGATCTAAGACAAACAAAAAACAGCAGAGACCACGTGCACCCACTAATGACCAAGGTTAACTGATTTAGACTATTTGGGATTTGTTTTTGTTATTACTAGATCAGAACTTACCAATTTCTGTAGAATGCACTGTAGTTGGCACTCACTTTATGTGGAGCTCTGTGGCACTCACTGTAGGGGTATTCTTCCCTGTGTAACACTATAGCACTCACTGCAATGGTGGCGCTCACTTTAATTGTGGCACTCACTTTATGTAGAGCTCTGTGGCTCTCACTGTATTGGTGGCACTCACTGTGGAGCTCTGTGGCACTTAGTGTAGGGGTACCTCTCACTGTGCAGCTCTGTGGCGCTCATTGTAGTGGTGGCATTCACTGTGGAGCTCTGTGGCACTCACTTTAGGGGTACCGCTCACTGTGTAACTCTATAGCACTCACTGTAATGGTGGCACTCGCTGTAAATATGGCACTCACTTAATGTGGAGCTCTTTTGGCTCTCACTGCAGTGGTGGCACTCACTGTAGGGGTACCTCTCACTGTGCAGCTCTGTGGCATGCACTGTAATGGTGACGCTCACTGTAAATATTTGATTCACTTTATGTGGAGCTCTGTGGCTCTCACTGTAGTAGTAGCAATGACTGTGGAGCTCTGTGGGGTATTGTAGGGGTACCTCTCACTGTGCAGCTCTGTGGCATGCACTGTAATGGTGGCACTCACTGTATGTGGCGCTCGTGTGATGCCCCTGGACTATCAGGTCATCACAGGGTATTGCACAATTTTCCTTTCCGTGCACTATCCATCTCCTCCTTGGTTCCAGGTGCCACCTAATGATGTTGCAAACACCAGCATGCAAATCTCATTCACACACACACCAGTGGGTAGGTCCATTGGAGAAAGGGCCGCCCACCTTAGAGTCAGGCAGACGGGTGGGAGGTGACAGGGCAGTCATCAGCAGGGGAGCAAGGAGAGTAGTAGCTCTCAAGTAGCTCTCAGGGAGAGAGCAGGCTGGAGAGTTGGAGCTCCCAGGACAGCGAGGCAGCAGCCCTCAGAGTGTGAGGGGCTGAGTTGTAAAAGCTCCCAGAAGGTCGGACTAGACTGGAACACACCAAGCAATATCATTGGGAACGGTCACTTGGACGAGCTCCCCTCCTCAGCGGCAGCGGTACTACTGGACTTTTGGTTTAATTACAATCTGTGTGTTTACTGACCTTCCAAAGCAGCACCAGCTCATCCAGCACCACCACTACTAACTGTGAGTTCCCTGCTCCCTGCCTTCCAACCCCCTTGCATTTAACGGCACTCCCTTACCATCACCGAGCCCCGGGGCATCCCCCTACCCGTGGAGGGAGTCTAACACCTGTCTGCCCACTCCATAACCCCTAGGTACTCTCAGCTGCAGCGGTGGTACTCCACCTTACCACACACCACGGGTGGCGTCACGAACTTTAGACACTATCCTCTGTAAATACTCCCTTAATTTGAGTGGCCGCATGACCCCCGGGTTCGGAGACCCCTCGAGCCACCGCGGATCTGGATCCGAGCAGCCCGGCTGCTGTCACGGGGGTGGTACACTCGCATTAAGTGTTCCCCAGCCTATGGCTGAGAGTCCCTGAGTATTTAAGGCACCTTCACCTGTAGGGAGATACCTGAGCAGTTAGGTTCCTAGGGTTCCTGTTCCTGCTGGTACTCTACTCTGGTGTTGCTATCCCATTTTGTCATTCTCCGATTCCGCCTCCGGCTGATTGATCCAGTCCTGTCCTATCAGTCTCCAGCACCTGTCCCGTCCCACCTTTCTCCAGTTCCTGGTCCCATCCTGCCTGTCTTTTGAACATACTCTGTCCAGTCAGCCTCCTCTACCCGCTCCTTCCTGTCTGCCCTCCGTACCTGCGTCCCTGACTTCTGGGTCAGCTGCTGCAGTACCAGGGACTGCCCTGGACTGGTACCTGGTGTCTGCCGGTGGCCCAGTCCCTCCTCACCATCAGAGGCTCTGGTGAAAACCCAGTAGGCACTTAGTCACGGCCCCCAGGGTAAGCTCAGTCCATGGCACAATGGGTCCACACCCGCTAACGTGACCATTATTAATGACTGACATTTCATATACAATGTTATTGGGATGCCAGTCACTATATGGGTTAGTCGTAATTCATGATAGTCAAACGTTCCAGGGTCAGGTACCAGGAGATCGTTTTAAGATTAAGGGGCTAGGCAGAGGCGTAGTCAGGTCACAGTCCGGAGTCAGAAAACCTGGGGGTCCAGAGCAGAAGAACAAGGCACTAGGATGGTCAAAAAATGGCAATGGTCAGGCAGCAAAAGATTATTTCCCAGAGCCCAGATACAAGAGGCCAACTAGCACAACTGAACTGAAGAGTAAAGCTGTGAGTGTTCGGGGGCGGACCGCTCCGCTAAATAGCCGGGCCATCACACCGAACAGGACACACCGGGAAAACCTAGGACCTCCCACCAGTCTCTGATTGGACGGCTGAGCTGTCACTGAACACATCACGCTACTTCTCTAGATCGGTCAATTGAGCTGTCAATCAACATACTGACAGCTCAGCACACCCGGCATCTATAGTGCAGCAGTCATCTATTGCGTGTCGGCTACCTCTGTGCCGGAGCTCATCCAGTACCGCGTCCAGGCCGGGGGATGGGTGCCTCTTATGTAACGCATAGAGACTGATCCAAAATCCAATCACAGCTTCTTTCCTTCCAGAGCCAATATCATTCAGTAACGTTCGGGCTAATTTTTTTCTGTCATTTTCCAGACACCGGTATCTCTAAAACAAAAGCAAGATCCCACATAAGGGTTATTATACAGAGACAATGGATAGCAAAGCGTTAACACACACATCATGTCTGTCTGTATAGTCCAGAGAAAGATGGATATAGTGAATGGGGAGAAGCAGTAAGACACGCTACAGCTCAGAAGTTTAGGGCCACTTAGATAGTTCCTTATTTTTGAAAGAAAAGCACATTTGTTTTCAATGAAACTAACATTAAATTAAACAGAAATCCCCTCTATACATTGTTATGTGGTAAATGACTATTCTCGCTGCAAACGTCTGATTTTAATGCAATGTCTTCATAGGTGTATAGAGGCCCATTTCCAACAACCCCCACTCCAGTGTTCTAATGGTACATTGTGTTTGCTAACTGTGCTGGAAGGCTAATGGATGTTTAGAAATCCCTTGAAAACCCTTGTGCAGGTATGTTAGCACAGCTGAAAACAGTTCTGCTGATTAGAGAAGCTATAAAACTGACCTTCCTTTGAGCTAGTTGAGAATCTGGAGCATTACATTTGTTGGTTCCATTCAACTCTCAAAATGGCCAGAAAAAGAGAACTTTCATGTGAAACTCAACAGTCTATTCTTGTTCTTAGAAACAAAGGATATTCCATGCAAGAAACTGAAGAATTCCTACAACGGTGTGTACTACTCCCTTCAGAGGAGAGCACAAATAGGCTCTAACGAGAGTAGAAAGAAGTGTGAGGCCGCTCTGCACAACTGACAACAAGACAAGTACATTACAGTCTCTAGTGTGAGAAATCCACGCCTCACAGGTCCTCAACTGGCAGCTTCATTAAATAGTACTTGCCAAACACCAGTGTCAACGTCTACAGTGAAGAGGAGACTCCGGGATGCCGGCCTTCAGGGCAGAGAGGCAAAGAAAAAGCCATATCTGAGACTGGCTAATAACAGGAAAAGATTAATATGGGCAAAAGAACACAGACATTGGACAAAGGAAGATTGGAAAAAGTGTTATGGACAGATGAATCCAAGTGTGAGGTGTTTGGATCACACAGAAGAACATTTGTGAGACGCAGAACTACTGAAAAGAGGCTGGAAGAATGCCTGACGCCATCTGTCAACCATGGTGGAGGAAATGTGATGGTCTGGGGTTGCTTTGGTGCTGGGAGATTTGTACAATATAAAAGGTGTAGTGGGTGGGCCTACCCCCTACTAGTTTAGCATAGTTACCCGGCATTGTGATTATTAAAAGTGTTGATTTTTATTATTGTATATGATGTGTTAGGGCACCCCCCTAGTGGCCGGGTGGGACGGCTGTTGCCACCGGGGAGGAGGAGTCGGCCGGATATCTAGGCAAGGTCTGAATGTGTGTGCAGAGAGAGAATCCGGGGCAGCGGAGAGTGCACATCTGCAGCGGCAAGTGTGATTGTGTGAGCGGACCATCAAGGGACACCGGAGATAAGGAGGTGAACGCAACCTCAAAGCCTATTCTGCCGGTGTGGGTCCGGTGTATGCTTGGCTGAAGAGTGGAAGCCCGTAGGAAGTGGAGTACTTTGGGCATATTCCCACCAGAGGGTGCGTTCGGGCAGGGTGTCCCCAGCTCCACTAATATTGCCGGAATCTGCTGCCCGGAGTGTTTTATCTTGGTGAATAAATGTCGTTTTTATTGCATCTGGACTTTTGCCTGCAGCCTTTTTGTGCATCGGCCGATGAAGACACCGACATACACTCTCTCAACATTAAAGAAGTGATGAAGCCAGGGATGTGCCTTGAATACAGTGCTGCCACGACTACACAGCCAGAGGCCTCCCAGTCTTGTCACTTCAAGTGGCGTAGTCGGCAGGATACGATTCCCCTGCCAGGAACCCAAGAAGCCGGAGACCAAGTGGTGCCGAGTGCACCGTCTCCGGGCTATGAGAACAGATTTCCAGTCCCATGGTGGGAGGAAGAAGTGCCCAAGGCGTCGGACCGGGCACAAGATGGCGGCAAGATGGCCGTCGTCTGTGAAGATAACGAGAGCGCGCGAAAAGTTGGCGCCGAAAGAAGAGCCTGGGGCTGGCCGGTGCCGAAGAGAAAGCATGGAGTACTCCGCCCAAAGAGGGGAGGCGCCAGCTCCAGGGCACGGAAGAAGAAAAAGAAGTACCTCAGCGGAGGAGTCAAGATGATGCGTGAGGCTGGGGGTGGAGTCCGTTTAAGAGCGGGAAACGAAGACCCGCCTCCACTCTACCCAGTCTCAGCATTGACGCCGCCGCCGTTACCAGCAAGATTGTCAGGGGCAGCGACGCCTTCACCACCGAGAGGAGCTGCAGCAGCTGCGCCTGTGGAGCCACCCTACGCCCCTGCGTCCTTCCAGAGGATCCGTCAGCAGCCGGGACAATCCCTGGGGGCATACATCCAGGCCCAAGCGGAGGAATGGAAGAGGGCCTGGCCCCCAGAGTAAGTCACCACTGCTGATCTGTTGTTTAAGTCCGGCGCCGTTTAGCCGGCAGAAGTTCTTTTAAAGTTTCACGGGACGAGCTCCCTTCTGTGTGTTTGTACGGGCAGTCGCCCCATCTAAGACCGGGAGCGCTTTTGAAGCCTCCGGGCACCTTCAGCAAAGACCGGGAGCGCTATTGAAGCCTCCGGGCGCTATCCAGAGACCGGGAGCGCTGCTGCGCCATTAAGCGCCCCTAAAGACCGGGAGTGCCGCTGAACTGGTGCCGCTGTTGAGGACTGACCCAAAAGGTTTTTATGTGTCAATATGTTTAAAGTTTTAGAGCCTTGCCGGGAGGCTCGGATTTTAAGAGGGGAGGCATGTAGTGGGTGGGCCTACCCCCTACTAGTTTAGCATAGTTACCCGGCATTGTGATTATTAAAAGTGTTGATTTTTATTATTGTATATGATGTGTTAGGGCACCCCCCTAGTGGCCGGGTGGGACGGCTGTTGCCACCGGGGAGGAGGAGTCGGCCGGATATCTAGGCAAGGTCTGAATGTGTGTGCAGAGAGAGAATCCGGGGCAGCGGAGAGTGCACATCTGCAGCGGCAAGTGTGATTGTGTGAGCGGACCATCAAGGGACACCGGAGATAAGGAGGTGAACGCAACCTCAAAGCCTATTCTGCCGGTGTGGGTCCGGTGTATGCTTGGCTGAAGAGTGGAAGCCCGTAGGAAGTGGAGTACTTTGGGCATATTCCCACCAGAGGGTGCGTTCGGGCAGGGTGTCCCCAGCTCCACTAATATTGCCGGAATCTGCTGCCCGGAGTGTTTTATCTTGGTGAATAAATGTCGTTTTTATTGCATCTGGACTTTTGCCTGCAGCCTTTTTGTGCATCGGCCGATGAAGACACCGACCTACACTCTCTCAACATTAAAGAAGTGATGAAGCCAGGGATGTGCCTTGAATACAGTGCTGCCACGACTACACAGCCAGAGGCCTCCCAGTCTTGTCACTTCAAAGGGATTTTGAATAAGGAAGGCTATCCCTCCATTTTGCAATGTCATGCCATACCCTGTGGACAGCGCTTGATTGGAGCCAATTTCATCCTACAACAGGACAATGACCCAAAGCCACCTCCAAATTATGCATGAACTATTTAGGGAAGAGGCCGGCAGCTGGTATCTATCTGTAATGGAGGGGCCCAGTCACCAGACCTCAACCCTATAGAGCTGTTGTGGAGCTGCTTGACCGTATGGTGCCAAAAAGAGCCCATCAAGGGGGGGGGGGGAAGCATGGGGGTGAAATATCTCCAGATTACCTCCGCAAATTAACAGCTAGAATGCCAAAGCTCTGCAAAGCTGGAATTGCTGCAAAGGAGCGTTCTGTGCCGAAAGCAAAGTGTGAAGAGGAAATTATTATTTCTGACCTCGTCACTGTCTGGACGATATTCTCTATTCATTATGCAACTCATTTGATAAATAAAAGTAGGATTCTTCATGGAAAAGACAAAATTGTCTGGTGACCCCAAACTTTTGAACTGTAGTGTATGTTATATGACATACTCTGTGGGAATGGTAGAGGACTGACACTAATGGAGGTGTTCTTCAATACATATAATCTGCTGCTTCTACCAAGATGTAAATTGTTCTACGTTTTACTCTTCGGTGTGAATTAGAATCCAGCCCTTCATGGCGACATTTGCTAATCTGAAGCCCTGGTGGAGAACATCGGCAGGTCACGTCTCACCTCAACATCAGGGACGTGCTGCGACTTCAGCTCACTCAGAAGTGATGTTATATGCAGGTTCTGTACAATGTGGAGCAGATCCTCCTGGAAATACTCATGTATCCTCCTCAAGGCGTGATCTTCATACTGACAAAGCTGCTGGCGAAACTCCAAGATCTCATCATCTAGGAAATAAAGGAGACGCAAGAATGAGAAGTGCTCAGGCTGCAGAAGATGGCCTCATTTTATGCCCAATATGCCTGCTCTGGATCATTGTAGGAGGATCCATTAATTGAAGATTACACAACCCCTGTAATTTACTAATATAATTAGGATGTATTCACAAGAAATACAGATTTCTGTTGTGGTGGGGCAGGGGCTGTACCTCTCACAGAGGACTTGTCCTGTCCTACATGACGTAAACTAGAGCTGAGCAGAAAGCTTCGCCCTGTGAGCCTCGTACCCACCACCATGCTCAGGGCTTCTGTGTTCAGGCTCACCTGATGAGGTGGATCTTCTACACCCCTGGGCCGGCTGGGCACACGGATCCTGGGGCCTGATGCAGCAGCTGGAAGACATGGGTGGAGTGAGGACCTACAACTCTGGAGGCCACAGGCAGAAAGGAGGAGTGAGGACGCAGAACGTCCGAAACAGTGAAGGCCAGAAGCAGAATAAGGTGCACAGCCAAAGAAGAATGACAAAGAGGCTTAATACCAAGACACAAGTGTATGTCTTAGGCCTCCTTCACACGTCCGTGTCTCTGGTACGTGTTTGGTACGTTTCCTCACGTGCCGGAGACACAGGCACACGTAGACCCATTAAAATCAATGGGTCTGCGCTCACGTCTGTGTTTTGCCATGGGCCGTGTGTCCGTGTGGAGCATACGTGTGCCCGTGTGCTCCACACATAGACATGTCTGTTTTTCTCCGGCATCATGGGTGTCACACGGACACACACGGGAGAAAACACACGTGCCTGTGATATAAAAAGAAATTCTGTACTCACCTTCTCCAGCCCTGCTGTCTCTGCCGTTGCTGGCACTTGCTTCCGACCCCCGCTCATTATGCTCATTGCATATTCACTCCACTGCGGGCTGGAATCAACAGGGCCGGAGACCGAAGATCAGCACCACGGACAGTAACGCCAGGGACAGGTGAGCAGAAAGTTCCCGTTCTCCGTGTGTTATCACGGATAACACACAGAGAACACACGTGTGCCATAAACACGGCACACGGATGGCAATACGCACCTTTGACACGTCTGTGAAAAACGTGCGTGATTTTCACGGACGTGTGAAGGAGGCCTTAGAGGCAGATCATATCGTTGGAGCATACTGGGCCACTTGCAGAACCGACTCGGAGCACAGCAGAGCAGTGCCTATAGGCGAGAGTGTGGAAGCTCTGCCGGCTGTGGAAGATGTGAACCGTTCTGATCAGTGGCATAACTACAGTCTGATGAGCCCTGGTGCAGAGTTTGAGCCTGGGCCCCCCCCCATCAGATGTATGGGCCATTGTAGCATTCTAAATCCTATAAAGACATACAAGTTGCCCCCCCCCCCCCCCTGTCCCCTTCATCGTGTAGCTATGTCTCACATCCTGTACCAATATCCCCCATCCTGGTAAATATGTCCCCCATCCTGGTAAATATGTCCACTACATGGCCACATCCTGGTGTATGACCCCCATCATGGCTATATCCTAGTATATATGGTCTTATCCTGGTATATCTGTCCACTATCATGGCCCTATGCAGGTATATATATCCCCATCATACTATATCTTCCCATCATGGCCCCATCCTGGTGTATGACCAATATCATGCCTATATCCTGGTATATATGATCCCATCCTGGTATATGTCCCCATTATGGCCTCACCCTAGTGTATGACCCCGATCATGGATATAGCCTGGCATATATGGCCCCACCCTGGTATATATGTTCCCATCATTGCCCATCCTGGTATATATGGTCCCATCATGGCCCATCTTGGTATGTATGGGCCCATCCTGGTATATATCGCTATCATGGCCAAATTCTGTTATATATGTCCCTTTCATGGCCCCCTCCTGGTATATATTCCCCATCATGGCTTCATTCTGGTATATATTCCCCATCATGTCCCCATCCTGGTATATATGTTCTCATCATGGTTTATGTGGCTCCATCATGTCCCCATCCTGGTATATAGCCCCCATCCTGGTATATAGCACTCCATCCTAGTATATAGCCCCTCATCCTGGTAAATAGCCTCCATTGTGGTATATAGCCCCCCATCCTGGTATATAGCCCCCTCATCCTGGTATATAGCCCCCATCCTGGTATATAGCCCACTCATCCTGATATGTAGGCCCCACCGCACCGCACACAGTAAAAAAATTGATTGTACTATGTGTTTACTTTCATAATGAAGCATATGGAATTTTGTATAGATAGATAGGATGGATGTATAAATAGAGAGCTAGGATGGATGTATAGATAGATAAACAGATAGGATGGATGTATGGATAGGATGTACAGACAGACAGACATATAGATAGGATGATGAAACAATACTGCAGAAGAAAGAAGCGGAATAGGGTCTTAACCGGTAAAACACTTAAGTATAGATGTCAGGATCACTCACCTATAGTTGTTGTGTAAGTCACAACCCCTATTTTAGCCGAATTTGAGGTGGTCAGCTGCAGCTCCCCGAGGTTAATGCATGGAGGTGTATAGGAGAAAGGGTTTTTCGCCACGCTCACACCACACTGCTCCATTGTATTACATTTATGTCTTTTTATTCTATTGTAGGCACAAGTCAATGCAGCCCTCTTCATCAGGACAGCAAGCAAAAAGATCAGAAATATAGTTATGTTCTTTCTGCTTGCTGTCCTGATGAAGAGGGCTTTGTCCCTCGAAACGCGTTGACCTGTGCCTACAATAGAATAAAAAGACAGAAATTGAATACAATCGAGCAGTGTGGTGTGAGCGTGGCGAAAAACCCTTTCTCCTATACACTTCCACACAGATAGGATGGACAGACAGACAGATAGTATACACAGACAGACAGTATACACAGACAGACAGCTACATACTGCACACTATACAGGACACACATATCTTATACATTACACATACAGACAGCACAAAACATACGATTCACATTATACTCACCTCCTTCTTGGCCTCCTGGAGTTCAGAGGGTCTTTAGAAGCAGCTTCTCCAGCCGCAGCAGTGCAGGCGCCTCTCCTCCCTCTTTGTGTGGTGAAGATGGGAGCAGACGGGACGCAGAGGAGGGGGGGGCACCCTGTGCTGAAGCCTGTGCACCGCAGGAGGGGAGGGCACCCTGTGCTGGAGCCTGTGCACCGCAGGAAGGGAAGGTGCCCTGTGCTGGAGCCTGTGCACCGCAGGAGGGGAGGTCACCCTTTGCTAGAGCCTGTGCACTGCAGGAGAGGAGGGCACCCTGTGCTGGAGCCTGTGCATTGCAGGAGGGGAGGGCGGCCTGTGCTGGAGCCTGTGCACCGCAGGAGGGGAGGTCACCCTGTGCTAGAGCCTGTGCACCGCAGGAGGGGACGGCACCCTGTGCTAGAGCCTGTGCACTGCAGAAGAGGAGGGCACCCTGTGCTGGAGCCTGTGCACCGCAGGAGCAGCAAATGAACTGCTGCTCCCTGCGGTGCCCCATCTGCTATCTGCCGGAAGGGGCCCTGTGCGACTTGTGGCAATGGTACTCACATACCCTGCACTTACCCAGCGTCCTCCTGCGACGCTGGCGTGATGGCAACTGACCAGCATGTAAGTGGCACAGCACATGATGTCAGTTTCATGCGCGGCTACTTACAGCACCGGCAGATGTCTGCGTAGTCTCTACTCCCCATGCGCACAATCGTGTGCGTGGGGAGCAATATTCACGGCCTTAATTGGCAGCCGGCACATCGCAGTACAGGGACCAGACGGATCTCTGTGCTGCGATGTATGTCAGCTGGATGCCTGCCCTCCGACACACATCCATCTGAATCAGGGGCTGGGGCCGGCGGGCCCCCTGCACCCCTGGGCCCGGTAGCAGTGGTGACCTCTGTGACCGCGGTAGTTACGCCCCTGATTCTGATTTGTAGGTGCACGTTGTGTGGCATTTTGACTTGTGAGAAAACATTTTTTATCTTTACTTTACTACGGGACTTGAACTTGTAAGATAAACCTACAATATGCAGGAGAAATGAAGCAAAGATGGTGGTAACAAACGCCTTAATCAGGATTCCTTCTGCTTGGAAAGCGCAGTCGTATTCTGGGGATTGTGACCTGTGGATTCTCCGTATATTGGGAGCAATGGAGGGCAGCCCGTCACCTCTGTCCTAGTCTAGACTGCACTAAGCCGACTGCCATGTCCTGTCCTCACTGCTGAGCGGTCGTAAAATATATGGTTCTACATAAATTGTACTTATCCTGAAGAGTCATTCACCAAATCCATTGTAGAAAGAAGAGGAAGCCTCCTTACCATCCATCCCTGGGGGGTGGGACGTTCATACCTCAGTCCTAGGGAATAGTTCCTGAAAATGAGAAACGTACATGTAAGGGGTGTACACACATTTACTCTTTTAGGTGCTCAAACTCAAGGAATTTTGTAACAGATTTTGGATGACTTTTAATTCTTCTGAAGTGGCTTTAAAGTATTTTGGAAGAGATTTTCTTGAAGCATTTGATTTTTTGTTTTTTTCTTTTTTTTTGTTTGCAGCTGCATGTTGCTTCTGGTGCTATGATGAGCAGCCTATGTGGCCTAATGGGTTCCCTTGGCTGCAGCATCTCCAAAGTTGTCTCCCATAGCTGCAGCATCTCCAGAGTTGTCTGCCATGGTTGCAGTGTCTCCAGACTTGTCTCCCATGGCTGCAGCATCTCCAGATTTGTCTCCCATGTCTGCAGTGTCTCCAGACTTGTCTCCCATGGCTGCAGCATCTCCAGATTTGTCTCCCATGGTTGCAGTTTCTCCAGACTTGTCCCCTATGTCTGCAGCGTCTCCAGAATTGTCTCCCATGGCTGCAGCGTCTCCAGACATGTCTCCCATGGCTATAGCAACTTCATACTTGTCTCCCATGTCTGCAGTGTCTCCGGACTTGTCTCAAATGGCTGAAGCATCTCCAGACATGTTTCCCATGGCTGCAGTGTCTCCAGACTTGTCTCCCATGGCTGCAGCGTCTCCAGACATGTCTCCCATGGCTATAGCAACTTCATACTTGTCTCCCATGTCTGCAGTGTCTCCGGACTTGTCTCAAATGGCTGAAGCATCTCCAGACATGTTTCCCATGGCTGGAGCATCTCCAAACTTGTCTCCCATGGCTGCAGTGTCTCCACACTTGTTTCCCATGGTTGCAGCCTCTCTGGACTTGTCTTCAATGGCTGCAGTGTCTCCAGACCTGTCATCTCCTATGGCTGCAGTGTCTCCAGACCTGTCATCTCCCATGGCTGCAGTGTCTCCAGACCTGTCATCTCCCATGGCTGCAGTGTCTCCAAATTTGTCTCCCATAGCTGCAGCGTCTCCGGACTTGTCTCCCATGGCTTAAGCATCTCCAGACATGTTTCCCATGGCTGGAGCATCTCTAGACTTGTCTCCCATGGCTGCAGTGTCTCCAGACTTGTTTCCCATGGTTGCAGCCTCTCTGGACTTGTCTTCAATGGCTGCAGCATCTTCAGACTTGTCTCCCATGGCTACAGTGTCTCCAGACTTGTCTCCCATGGGTGCAGTGTCTCCAGACTTGTCTCCCATGGCTATAGCAACTCCATACTTGTCTCCCATGTCTGCAGTGTCTTCGGACTTGTCTCCAATGGCTGCAGCATCTCTAGACTTGTCTTCATTGAGTACATTTAGACATCATGGGTCGGTGATTACACAGGAGCTGCCTGCAGCAGATCCTGATTATCAGCCCAAGTGCTGGGATTTCTACATGTGGCGCTCACACTCCATAATAAAGAAATTTAGAATTGTTTTAAGTTTTGTTTTCATTTTTTCATCATTTACATATTATCAATCCTGTGATTACCATAATTTTAACACTTTTCCTTCTTGGTGTTGTAACGTAAGTGTACACATAAGCTGATGCATGCATACATGGTTAAATGTGTATAAACAGGTAGATATTATATATTCAACAAAGTCCAAAAACATAAGACATTATTTGAATCTGATGGTTATAATCATTCTGACCCATGGCGTACAATATTTATAGTAGTTGGTGTTAAAACTTGGAGGAAAAATAATGGTAGAGGTGCAGTATCTTCCAATAACAAAACGCCTTTGGCCCACAAAAATAAAAGCTTACATGTAGCTTTGGGTGACTATAAAATAAATAGATAAGTTATAACTTTTGGGCATTTTAAAAGAAAACAATAAATAAACCCCTCAGCCCCGAAGGCACAAGATGTCTCTGATTCCTGGTCTCGGCTGCCTCTATATACAGGTGACTAATGGCCCAATAACGCAGTAAGTAAATAAGTGGAATTTAATAGGGCATGGAGCAATCAAACAAACAAAAAAACCAAGACTAGCGCTTTTCTCTAATTCCGAGCTGTCGTAGAGGTTCACACTTTGTGCCAGCACCGGGTGATTCCCGGCCTACGACGTACTCTATAGTATCTGCGGCCGTCCGGTCTGCTGTGTCCTCAGGACGTGTATATAGGAGTGAGCTTGGCCGGAATCGGATCTGTCTGGACCTGGGTGTTATACTGTCCACCTTAAGAAAAAAGTGGCCCAATTGTAAATATAGCAGAGAAGAAGGTCTTACCTGGACGCCGAGCACAATGAGAAGAAGCAGAAGCAAGGCGGGTACAAAGGAAGGGCCGAAACTGGACAGGCAACATTCTGACGCTCCTCGGTGGATAAATACTAGAAGCCATATAGTTATATTCGGCTTTCTTCCCCCTGTAACAGTTTTTATGAATGTCTTTTATTATAGGAGGAAGGAATCATGCGGCACGAGAATCCTGGCTGACGTTCCCTGTCACCGGCCTCATATACATCGCATTGTGGATCCTCCATGTTACCCGCACTCCTCCGCACTCCTCCGCACTCCTCCGCACTCCTCCGCACTCCTCCTCACACCAAACAGCCACAGCCTTTGCTTTTTGAAGGAAGAGTTGTTTTTTGTCAGTCACATTTCTCATTACTTAGCTTTTATTAACTCTTCATGAACATTCAAAATGGAGTAGAGAAGGGGTTAAACGCCGCGCATCAGCCAAATGAAGATGTAGAGATGTTGATGATAATAACTTTCTTTTTTATTCCATAGGTGTGAGGCAAATCCCGGGATATGAAGATGAATTATGACTTCCAGTCATAATCGCTCATCACTCCCTGGCAGTGCCCCCCTCCCTTCTTGTCCTCAATGTCCAGCATCTGGGAAGGTGTCACATCCCCCTTACACCTCCAACAGCCATCTCCTGTGATATGGAAATGAGATGATGTGGGAACAATGGACACAGGATGACTCCCTGCCGTGACCCTGTAGTAGGGGCTGCTATCTAATTAGCAAGGCTATGGAAGTATCCAGACAGAACGACTCCAGTAAAAAATGGTTCATATCTCGCAAGCCATATTTCCGATAAATATGGCAACCATAAAAATGGTGTCTCCGCATGCGGACGATGCTGGCACACCCTTTTTATGGGAGCAGGACCTGGGGAAATACCCCAGGCGTGATATCAGCCAATGGGGAACTAGTAGACAAGTCATGAGTCCTCTCGTTCTGTAGCTAAATTCATAGCTGTCACAATGAGAGCGTCGGCGTCTGCCTACGACGCTCCCAGGCCAAGTTATGGCCATATTCCATGTTGTGGATTTTGTCCATAACTCCAGCCAGGGGTGGAGCAGTGCTCCCTCTGAGGTCACGAAGGTAGGAGGGGACCTGGATTTGCCCAGGTTGATAACCCTACTTCGGCCATTTTCCAGTGTTCTTTCGCTGGGGGTCACGTGTAGGAAACATCTGTGGGAAGGATCCTAGAAACCTGGCCTACAGCGCCCCCCTGTGGCCAGACGCACAAGGTAACTGCTGGAACTGTGTATGCCTGTTTGTAACCCATGCTTTGCTTGTAACTGTACTCTGACATATGTATATTCTGTAGATTCCCTATTGTATATATTGTAGTTTCTAGTGTGCTTTAGGCTGATTAAATTATATAATTAATCTTGGGCTGTTCTGTTATCTCGATCTTGAATCCCACGTCTGTGTGTTCGGCTAATAGTTACCGTGAAGCGGTTGGTGGCAGCGAGTTGTGCCAAGGATTATTGTGGGGAGGCCAGTGAGATCCGGGGAGGTTTTATATATTCCGCCCGCGGAGGTCGGGGGAATATATACCCTACTCTCACTGGGGACCCTTCAATAATCGGCATAAGTAGTATAGCGGCCTCCTTGCTTATTGTCGGGCAATTCCATAATTGGCCTGACTATAAGAGGGGCGCTAGAGAGCGCGTCACGTGCTCTGTCCGTCGGTCGGGAGGTATAAAGGAGGGGTGACCCCCACTTGTTACCCCCCGATTGTGACGTACTGGTAGCCAGCGCGGGGGATTTCTGAGTGACCCCCCCGGTGGTTCGTGACATATTGGTGGCAAGCGGTGGGATCGAGATAATAGTGTGTGTGAGTGTGAGACCCATACTCCCAGACACTAAAGACTGCCTGCAGCAGCTGTGGCTGCTGGGGTCTTCAGACTAGCTCAACACTAGAGTGTCAGAGTGCAGATACTGTAAGGTGTGTGGAGGCATCAGGTGTCAGTTCTGTGTCAGTGACCAAAAGTCTGCAAGAATGGCTGAGAGCACCAGGAGCAAAGCCAAAGGAATGGCCGATGCTAAGGCCAGAGACGATGAGGAGGTTGTCCACGAGTCCTCCAGGAGCCAGACGCCAGAGAACAGCTCTGCAGAGGACATCGCACAACCTGGCACTGCTGGACAAAATGAGGAGGAGCTCGCCCAAGGGTCCTCAACGAGCCAGATGCCAGCCCTCCGCTCTGAAATGGACAGTGAATCACCTGGCACTGCAGCGTGCCGCAGATCACCACTTGCCAATCCCTCCGGCCTGAGAGGTGCAGAGGCCCTCCTTCAAGCTGCCTTGGCCAGGCTTATGGCTGGAGACCGGGATACCTACGAGATACTCATGGCCGAGCGTGGGCGACAGGCAGCGCGTGACGCTGAGGCTGCGGAGCGGCAAGCAGCGCGTGAGGCTGCGGAGCGGCAGGCAGCGCGTGAAGAGCGAGAGCGACAGGCAGACCGTGACTACCAGCTGCAGCTAGCTCAGCTCCGGCCCTCATCAGCCACATGTGACCTTCAAAACACCAAACTTCCAAAGGTCCGTGTTGAGGACTTCCCAGTGCTGGAGAAGGATGGAGACTTGGACTCTTTCCTGACTGCTTTTGAACGGACTTGCTTGCAGCACCATCTGGACAAGGATCAGTGGGCCAAATACCTGACCCCCCGTTTAAGGGGTAAGGCCCTGGAAATCCTTGGGGACTTGCCTGCTGAGGCAGATCAGGGCTACGACACCATCAAGCGGGCCCTGATCCAACAGTACAACCTCACTCCAGAGTCCTACCGCAAGAAGTTCCGGAGCCTACAGAAGGGACCAAAGGACTCCTGGGCTGACCACAGGCGGGCACTTGCCCGAGCTGCCGACCACTGGACCCAAGGCCTGCAGCTTTCCACCGGACCGGAGATCCTGGACTTGTTCATCACGGAGCAACTCTTGTGGAACTGCCCTGAGGATCTCCGCCAGTTCATCCGAGACCAGAAGCCAAAGGGGTCCACGGCTACAGCTGCCCTGGCCGATGACTACACCAACAATCGGGCTCCTGAGGCCAGGAGAGCAGCCACCAGCAGCACCTGGAGAGGGGGTAAGATGAATTCTGCGACTGCCCCACCTGCCCCTAGACTGCAGGAGGTGTCCCCCTCAACTCCCCTCTCCAGGCCCGTGGCAGAGCCAAGACGGTGCCACCAGTGCAACCTACCTGGACACTTCAAGGCCATGTGCCCTCAGCGTCCCAAGGCCCCGGCTCCGTCCCCGTCCCAAGGGCCGCCCAAGGTGTATTGTGTGGGTGGGGGTGGTGGTAGGTCCCTGGACAGCTTCCAACCTGTCACCGTCGGCCGGTCTGTGACCATAGGACTGCGAGACAGCGCCTCGGAGGTGACTCTGGTGCGGCCTGAGATGGTGTCCCCCCAAGACTTGATCCCTGGAAAAACCCTCGCTGTCTCCGGGATTGGAGGCATTGACCCGGCGCTGCCTGTTGCTGACATTTATGTGGACTGGGGCGCAGGGCGAGGGGTGAGGGAGGTGGGGGTAACTGATCGGATCCCCGCAAACGTGCTACTTGGGACAGATTTGGGGCAGATAACCTCCCAGTTTGGGCCCCCACCAAGGGCTGAACCTTCAGCCAGTACGGACATGACTCCTGACAATGTTAATGTGTTATCTATGAATGATGTGAGAGAGGGGGGAGTGAACTCTGATATTTCTGCTTGCACAGACACCATAGACACACACACAGCTGCAGCTGTGACAGGGGAGGGGGTCAGAGAAAGGTGTGACAATGCCTCTACAAGTAATCAGCCTGTGAGCTGGGATCTGCTGCCCTCTGCAGGGATAAGCAGAGAGCAGGGTGCTGCAGGGGGAGGACCAGTGTGTGGGGTGGGGGCTACCACAGCAAATGTGGGGTCCCCAGAGATTTCACAGCGGGGTTCTGTTGCTGCAGGAGGGGAACAGGCAGGTGAGATTGGGGCCGGTCCAGGAGCGGAAGTGCTCCCAGGTAAGATCTCGGTGCATGGTTCCCCCACAACCGGGGTGTCAGGAAGCCAGGTCGGTCTGCCTGAACCGGCGACTTGGTCAGGAACGGAGGAGGAGCAGGCAC
Organism: Anomaloglossus baeobatrachus; assembly: GCF_048569485.1. Lineage (NCBI taxonomy): Eukaryota > Metazoa > Chordata > Amphibia > Anura > Aromobatidae > Anomaloglossus > Anomaloglossus baeobatrachus. Next base: position 126,689,271 of record NC_134364.1, read on the forward strand.
GACCCACGGTCGCAGCGGCTGTGGCCGCTGTCACCCGCAGTGGGAGTGCTGGAAGCCAAGGGGCCTCCCGGAGGTCCGATAGCTCTTCCCCTTCTGACCAAGTGGCAGCCGAGTCAGGTGGAGGCCAGGACACAGGTCCCGGGGTACTGACCGAAGATGTGACAGTCTCGTCGATTCTGGCCACATCTAGTCAGGGGTTTCAGGCAGCGTTAGAAGCTGACGACAGCCTGAAAGCTCTTAAGGAGCAGGCGGCACAGCCTCCCTCGGACTCGGACCCGGAGCGAGTGGTCTGGGACCAAGGACGGCTGTACCGGGCCACGGTCCAGCAGGGTTCACCGGAGGCGTGGCCCAGGGACCGACAGTTGGTGGTACCCTATCCGTTCCGGACGGAGTTGTTGCGGATCGCACATGAGATTCCGATGGCCGGACACCTAGGGATCGCTAAGACCAAGGCCAGGTTAAACCAGCATTTCTACTGGCCAAAAATGGGGGCCGATGTGGCTGCCTACTGCCGTTCGTGTGAAACCTGTCAGAGAGTGGGGAAGGCGGGGCCACGCCCCAAAGCCCCACTGGTATCTCTGCCCATCATCGATGAGCCTTTCAGGAGGGTGGCTGTGGATCTGGTCGGCCCGCTGGCCATCCCCAGCAGCTCCGGGAAACGCTTCATACTGACGGTAGTGGACTATGCCACCCGGTACCCAGAAGCAGTGGCCTTGTCGTCCATTCGGGCTGACAAGGTGGCCACCGCATTGCTGGAGATTTTCTCCCGAGTGGGTTTTCCCCAGGAAATGCTCACTGACCGGGGGACCCAATTCATGTCCCAGCTGATGGAGGCCCTCTGTAAGCAAGTCCAGGTGCGACATCTGGTGGCCAGCCCGTACCATCCACAGACTAATGGCCTGTGCGAGCGGTTCAATGGCACCTTAAAGCAGATGCTTAAGATGTTGGTCGACTCCCATGGGCGTGACTGGGAGCGGTATCTCCCACACCTGTTATTTGCTTACCGGGAGGTTCCACAGGCCTCAACAGGATTCTCACCGTTTGAGCTCCTGTACGGGCGACGTGTGCGGGGCCCCCTGGCTCTGGTGAAAGAGGCTTGGGAAGGGGATTTGGCCACCCCTGGAGTGTCGGTTATCGAGTATGTCATGCGCTTCCGGGACAAAATGCAGGCCTTGACGCAACTGGTACACGACAATATGGCTCAAGCCCAGGCCGATCAGAAGCGTTGGTACGACCAGAACGCTTGTGAGAGGACCTACCAAGTGGGTCAAAAGGTGTGGGTACTGGTCCCCGTACCACAGGACAAGCTTCAGGCAGCCTGGGAAGGCCCATACCTCGTGTACCAGCAGCTCAACCCTGTGACGTACCTGGTCACCCTGGACCCTGCCCGTGGAAGGCGGAAGCCCTTCCATGTGAACATGATGAAGGCACATCATGAGCGGGAGGCATGTGCGCTCCCCGTGTGCAACCTGCCCGAGGAGGGAGAAGCGGAAACCCTCTTGGATATGCTAGCCCAGGTTAGGGCAGGCGGATCCATTGAGGATGTGGAGGTTGGCCACCAGCTCTTGGAGGACCAACGGTCCCAGCTGTGGGCCACCCTCCTCCCCTTCCGGGGGTTGTTTACCAACCAGCCCGGAAGGACTGACTTGGCTGTCCATCACGTGGACACTGGGGATCATCCCCCGATCCGGCGTTCAGCATATCGGGTCTCCCTGGAGGTGCAGCAACACATGCGCCAGGAGATTGACGAGATGCTGAAGCTGGGGGTGATCCAGGCATCCAACAGCGCTTGGGCCTCGCCTGTAGTCCTCGTCCCTAAGAAGGACCGAACCACTCGGTTCTGCGTGGACTACAGGGGGCTCAATGCTGTCACGGTCGCCGATGCGTACCCAATGCCACGCATCGATGACCTGCTCGATCAGTTGGCCGGGGCTCAGTACCTGACCATCATGGACCTGAGCCGGGGATATTGGCAGATCCCCCTGACTCGCAAGGCCAGGGAACGCTCTGCCTTTATTACCCCATTTGGACTATACGAGTCCACGGTGATGCCATTCGGGATGAGGAATGCCCCTGCCACTTTCCAGCGGATGGTCAACACCCTGCTCAAGGGACTTGAAGGGTACGCGGCCGCGTACCTGGATGACATTGCCGTCTTTAGTCCCACCTGGGAGGACCACCTAGAGCATCTAGCACAGGTGCTCAGGCGGATCCACCGGGCAGGTTTGACCATCAAGCCGGGAAAGTGTCAGCTGGCCATGAGCGAGGTCCAGTACCTCGGTCACCGGGTAGGCGGGAGAACACTGAAGCCCGAGCCTGAGAAAGTGGAGGCCATCGCATCCTGGCCCACCCCCAGGACCAAGAAGCAGGTGATGTCCTTCTTAGGGACCGCCGGGTACTATAGGAGGTTTGTTCCACGCTATAGTAGCCTGGCAAAGCCCTTGACGGACCTCACCAAGAAGAAGCTGCCCTCTGCAGTCGATTGGACAATGGACTGCGAGACAGCCTTCCAGGCCCTAAAGGACGCCCTGTCCAGCCCGCCCGTGCTACAGGCAGCCGACTTCACGCGGCCGTTTGTAGTACAGACCGACGCCAGTGACTTCGGCCTCGGTGCGGTGCTCAGCCAGGTGGACTCTGCGAGCCAAGAGCACCCAGTCTTGTACCTGAGCAGGAAGCTGTTACCAAGGGAAGTGGCCTATTGCACGATGGAGAAGGAGTGCCTGGCCATAGTGTGGGCCCTGCAGCGTCTGCAACCCTATCTATACGGGCGCCACTTCATCGTGGAGACGGACCACAATCCCCTCAGCTGGTTGCACACCGTCTCTGGGACGAATGGGCGATTGTTGCGATGGAGCCTTGCGCTCCAGCAATACAACTTCACCATTCGCCACAAAAGGGGCCGTGACCACGGTAACGCAGACGGGCTGTCCCGACAAGGAGAGGTCGCGGACGGGCGCACGGGGGAACACCGGAGTGTGCTGCCCCCTAGCGCCCTCAAAAGGGGGGAGGTGTGAGGCAAATCCCGGGATATGAAGATGAATTATGACTTCCAGTCATAATCGCTCATCACTCCCTGGCAGTGCCCCCCTCCCTTCTTGTCCTCAATGTCCAGCATCTGTGAAGGTGTCACATCCCATGGCCATCTCCTATGATATGGAAATTATGTGATTTTGGAACAATGGACACAGGATGACTCCCTGCCGTGACCCTGTGGTAGGAGCTGCTATCTAATTAGCAAGCTTGGAAGTATCCAGACAGAACGACTCCAGTAAAAAATGGTTCATATCTCGCAAGCCATATTTCCGATAAATATGGCAACCATAAAAATGGTGTCTCCGCATGCGGACGATGCTGGCACACCCTTTTTATGGGAGCGGGAGCTTGGGAAATACCCCAGGCGTGATATCAGCCAATGGGGAACTAGTAGACAAGTCATGAGTCCTCTCATTCTGTAGCTAAATTCATAACTGTCACAATGAGAGCATTGGCGTCCGCCTACGACGCTCCCAGGCCAAGTTATGGCCATATTCCATGTTGTGGATTTTGTCCATAACTCCAGCCAGGGGTGGAGCAGTGCTCCCTCTGAGGTCACGAAGGTAGGAGGGGACCCGGATTTGCCCAGGTTGATAACCCTACTTCGGCCATTTTCCAGTGTTCTTTCGCTGGGGGTCACGTGCAGGAAACATCTGTGGGAGTTCCTAGAAACCTGGTCTACAGCGCCCCCCTGTGGCCAGACGCACAAGGTAACTGATTGAATTGCATACCTGTTTGTAAACCATGCTTTATCTGTAACTGTACTCTGACATATGTATATTCTGTAGATTCCCTATTGTATATATTGTAGTTTCTAGTGTGCTTTAGGCTGATTAAATTATATAATTAATCTTGGGCTGTTCTGTTATCTCGATCTTGAATCCCACGTCTGTGTGTTCGGCTAATAGTTACCGTGAAGCGGTTGGTGGCAGCGAGTTGTGCCAAGGATTATTGTGGGGAGGCCAGTGAGATCCGGGGAGGTTTTATATATTCCGCCCGCGGAGGTCGGGGGAATATATACCCTACTCTCACTGGGGACCCTTCGATAATCGGCATAAGTAGTATAGCGGCCTCCTTGCTTATTGTCGGGCAATTCCATAATTGGCCTGACTATAAGAGGGGCGCTAGAGAGCGCGTCACGTGCTCTGTCTGTCGGTCGGGAGGTATAAAGGAGGGGTGACCCCCACTTGTTACCCCCCGATTGTGACGTACTGGTAGCCAGCGCGGGGGATTTCTGAGTGACCCCCCCGGTGGTTTGTGACAGTGACACTGTTAAGGATTTATTCAAAATTGAAGGCATACAGAACCAGCATGGCTACCACAGCATCTTGCAGCGGCATACTATTCCATATGGTTTGTGTTTAGTTGGACTATCATTTATTTTTCAACAGGACAATGACCCCAAACACACCTCCAGGCTGTGTAAGGGCTATTTGACTAGGAAGGAGAGTGATGGGGTGTTACGCCAGATGACCTGGCCTCCACAGTCACCAGACCTGAACCCAATCGAGATGGTTTGGGGTGAGCTGGACCACAGAGTGAAGGCAAAAGGGCCAACAAGTGCTAAGCATCTCTGGGAACTCCTTCAAGACTGTTGGAAAACCATTTCCGGTGACTACCTCTTGAAGCTCATCAAGAGAATGCCAAGCGTGTGCAAAGCAGTAATCAAAGCAAAAGGTGGCTACTTTGAAGAACCTAGAATATAAGAGATATTTTCAGTTGTTTCACACTTTAAGTATTTCATTCCACATGTGGTAATTCATAGTTTTATGCCTTCAATGTGAATCTACAATTTTCAGAGTCATGAAAATAAAGAAAACTCCTTGAATGAAGTGTGTCCAAACTTTTGGTCTGTACTGTACGTCTGCCAGTGAGCCCGCCATAGGAAAAATGCAAAAACCGTTTCACATATTTTACCGACGCTCCTTGGTTTTATATTACGTGGTTAGTAAATCCCAAACAGCTGCTATATGTGAGAAGAATTTGATGAGCCGGATGTATACATTGGATATTTTCTAATTCCCTGTGGGACCCATCAGAGAAATAAGATCGGTGCAATACCCAGAAATGTTTACATGATGTTTTACTTTCTTAGTTGATTAAATGATACGAGGGGCTGCTGATAAGTCTTTGACTTTGGGATCTTTTTTTGTTTTTATGGTAACGAATGTTACATCACATGAAAGCCTTATTTGTCTAATACGGTATATATTTTCATAATTTTGTGTTTGTTGCTTATGGCAACAGTGTTCTATGTGTGTCGCCCTGGGCAAGCCAGGGGACACAGGTCACACACCACCACACCCTACATCCCAGGTAGGCACATCTAAGCTGAACCAAAAATCCTTGTTGCCTTCCTCCAGAGGCTGATGATTCACACCAGGGGGTGGGCCAGGCGGTTGGCTCCGCCCACCAAGGAGATCACAGCTCTGGAGGCGGGAAGTACCAGGCAGTCTGAGTTGGAGTAGAGTCCAGTGAGGGACATGAGAGAGTAAACAGCAAGATTAGCCCAGGCAGGGCAAGAGTGAAGTCTAGCTAAGGGCTAGAAAGGAGTAAACAACCAAGTGAAAGTGAAGGAAAGAGAAGGAGTAAAGGAGGAAAGCAAGAGTGGTGACAGAGAGAGAAAAGCCTGAAGAGTCCAGCTTAGTGCAGGACAGGTCAGCAAGGTCAGCAACGGCGGTGACTGTCTGGAGGGGGACCGTTTGGAAGTTCCTGGAAGGACCCCGTAGGCTGTGTGCCCGGTGGTCTGGAGCAGTGTTCCGAAGGACGGTCAGCACCAGGGCAGGGGCCTCTCGGACCCCGGCAAGGCTAGGAGTCGCCGTAAATTGCCGAATCCGTCAGTGAAGGGGACGTAGATCCCCCAACAACCAAGACCCGAGTGAAGGCAACAGCCCAACCTGTACAACAGAGACACCGCCACCGCCAGGGCACCAGTTTCTGAGGGCCAGCGCCTGCGGGCAAAGAGTAGAGCTCCTCCGGCCCAGCTTGAAGCCGGGGAGCGGGTTACCGGTGGGGACCCATCGCAACCAACTAGTACACAAGGTGCAAGGAAGAGGGACATCACCGTCACCTACCGGGAGAGCAAGTGCAGCCGTCCGTGGGACCGTCTTACCAGCCGTTTGGTTTACCGTACAGACTGTGTCAACGTCTCAGGCTGAGTGAGTACCACAGTGCCGCAAGGCACAGCGCTGCCCCCGCGTCCCTGCGCCAACCAGGCCCTGCACCTCCCAAACCGTCACCGGGCCCCGGGATCACCGACCCCTACCCACGGAGGGGCAACACAACACCTGGCTGCTCCACATCACCATCCCCGGGACCCCCGTATTGAGCAGCGGTGGTGAAATCACCACAACCGTGGGTGGCGTCACGGACTATAAACAATCCCCACACCCAACCAATCCCTTTCACTCACGGGCGAGGAGTGCCGCTCGAGAAACCCCCAGGATCCGGCCTACAGCTCGAGCCACCACTGAGCAGCGGCCGCCAGACCCGAGCAGAAGGGGTGAGCGTAGTGTGCTGACACCCTCCTCCCCGCCCGCGACAACTTGGCGTCACGAACAGGATCTTACCGCTCTGCCATCTGGTAGAGGTGCGCCTTGTTACCGCCGGAGGTATCCGGCAGGAAAATTTCAGAAGCCGCCATCTTTGGCGCGAAAAGTTCCCGCTCGAGCGTCTTCTCGAGCAGTAGAGGCGCGAAGGCCAAAACCCCGCCCCGAGAGAGGAGGGGCCGGAAAGAGCTAAGGGGGACGGAAACAAGATGTCTGCGCCCGACGGAGCCGCTGGAGGAGCGGTGGTCGCAGCCGCAGCGGCACCCGCGGATGGGAATGGACCTGCCCAGGTCCCGGCCGTACCGGCGGGAGGTGCCGCGGCCCCCACGCTCGCTCAGGTCATGCCGTTCTCCTTGCCCTATGTGCCCGGAGCTGCCTGGCTACCGCAGTATGACGGGAAACCGGATGCCCTACAGGCCTTCCGGAAAAAGCTTAACCCGTTGCTAGAGCTGTACCCCCTGACTGATAAGCAACGTGCAGCGATAGTGCTGGGCCAGTGGGCCAGTTAACCGGTGCGGCGGAGCAGGAAGCGGAGACCTGGGCCGAGGGGGACCGGCTCTCTGTAGCCACCATCTTTGAGAAGCTACAGACTGCCTTCGAGACCCGGACTGAAGCTGAGCTGAGGATGCAGTTTTACCAGTGCCGGCAACGAGTTGGGGATAGCATTCGGGACTATGCTCTACGTCTGCAGACCGCCCTCCGCACGCTGAAGCGGGCGAACCCTATTAATGAGGCGGATAGCAACAAGATGTTAGTGGAGCAATTTGCGCAGGGGATGAGGTCCCCTGAGGATCGTAAACAACTCCGGCTGTGGGCCCTGGAGCACCCTGATGTGGACTTTGCTGTGTTAAAGGAGCGGGCCATTAAAGCACTACAGCCCCCAGCAACCGAAGTTCTGGAACCCGCCCCGTGGCCCGTCGAGACGGCTCCCGTTGTGGCGGCCTCTGCCAAACCAACCTCTCCAACACCTGCAGCCCCGAGCAGCACAGTAGAAGAACTGGCAGCCCAGGTCCGTCGCATGGACGGAGACCTTGCCAAAATCCTGGCTGCACTACAACCTCTGACCAGACCTCAGCCTCCGGCGCAGATACAGCTTGCCGACAGTCCCGAGGATGTTCCCTGGATGCAGCGGAAAAGTGCTAACAACCCGCGGAGCAGACCCCCAATCTGCTACAAGTGCCGTAAGCCGGGCCATTACTACCGACAGTGCCCGTTAAACGAGCAACCCCTGGGGCCCCGGGCCAATCCTCAGGAGTAGAACATCGTGGCCCCCCGGACTGGCGGGACCGATATATCGGGGCCCGCCCTATCATCCCCGTGGCTGTGGACGGCATACCAGTGATGGCTCTCTTGGACACTGGATCACATGTAACTACCATATCGTACACGTTATACCAGCGGTACTGGGCCGTAGACGAACTGGCGCCCCCAGACGATAGTATAACGTTGATTGCCGCTAATGGACTCCCATTGACCCAGGTGGGGTATAAACAAGTGGCTATGACAGTGGGGCAAGCCGAACTGCAACATCAGGGTATGATTGTGATCATGAATGAGCCCAGTGATCATAACCCGAAAATAGTGCTGGGAACCAATGTGATGGAGCACTGCATGGCTGATGTGTTAACCCTATTACAACAGCTAGCCGCCACAGCAGCAGGGAGCCGGCAGAGGGCTGTGCAGCGTGAGATCCGAGCCCTGATGTACCGCCAGCATGTGAGCTCAACAGGAGGGGAGATTGGTGGAGTGAGAGTGATGGATGTTGCTCCATTGACTGTGCCCCCTAGGAGTGAGATGATGATCTGGTGCAGGGCAGCAGTAGGGCCTCAGGGGCGTGACTACCCTGCGATGATGGAGCCTATGCCTTCCGAGCACTGGCCCACTGTGATGGCCGCCCGAGGGGTGGTGGATGTGAAGAAAGGGAGAGTGCCTGTGAGAGTGCTGAACTGTGGAGAGGAAGAAGTCAGGCTTACCCGGTATGCCACCATTGCCAAGCTGCTCACCCTGGACCCTCACACTATCCATGAAGCCAGTCCATCCACACTCCCACCTACCACCGGCACTTCCCCACCACAGCGGGAGACAAAGGAGTGGCACCAACAGCTACATGTAGGCACTGATGATACCCCTACTCATCACAGGGCAGGGGTATACAGGGTGGTGCAGGAGTACGAACAGGTTTTTAGTAAGCACCCCCTAGACTTTGGGCAGATTAAGGGGGACGCGATGGCGGCTGGACGCATGTAGCTGCAGCTATAAAAGCAGGGACGCCAGGACTCTGCAAACATACCGTTCCTGGAAAGAAAAAGAAGCCATCATGTGGATGCCGTCCTGCGACACCGTAGCCCCCGCGCCTGGAACCGCGGCGTGGGTGGAAATCCGAACTGCGCAACTCTATCAAAGGCTGCAGGTGAAGATGCAGCTCCTCATGGAGGAGTGGGAGGCCGACATGGCGGACGTTGTAGCCACCGTGCGGAGACGCGAGGAGGAAGCGGAGAAAGGGAGGGTGAGTGACCCACGTCCCGATGCCCAGGAAGGGTCGTCATCGCGGCTGCGGGGCCCGGTCCAAGCCCTCTCCCTTCGCTGCCTCCCTCGCCACCCGTCCCGGAGGCCGTGACCCCGCCACTAGGCCTGCTACCACCACAACCGGTAGCAGTACCCAGCGTCCCCGCCCAAGCGGGCCAACCTGTAGCCGGAGCCCGCAGCACCCCGGCGGTGTTGCCGTGGAAGATTCCGAAGGTAGAACCGGAGGCATCCCCAGAAAAGTTCCCCGAGCCGGAGCCGATAGCCCGCTCCGAGCCGAAGGCCCAGCAGCGGAAAGCCCCTAGGCCCATCCCCCACACCTCGGCTGAGGTCGCGCCGGGTTGTTGCTGCAAGGCAGCGCCCAAGGCCAAGACACCGCGGGACATGCCGCCCAGATTCTTGACAGTGGGCAATGTCCAGGATGTCCCGCGGGGCCCGACCCGTGCGCCGGCGCTGGCGGCAGCGCCGTACTGGGATAGGGAGCCGGTACCGCTGGGCCTGGAGATCGCTGAGAGGGAGCGGAAGAAGGCCGAGCTTGTGGCTCGAGCTATCCGAGAAAAAGAAAATCTCCGCCAGGCCACGTTCCGTGTCCGGGGACCGTTGTACGAGGGGCAGGTGAGGCGGTTTGATGTCCGCCGGGGCTACGGGTTCATCTACGAGCCGGGCCTGGAGACCGAAGTATTTGTAGCCTGGCGGGATGTGCATGCCCACCTGCCCGAAGAACATCCCGGCCGCAACCTGATGCCGGGAGACATTGTACAATATACCCGGCACTTTGGGGAGCGAGGGTGGTTTGCGCTGGACGTTAAACTCAGGAGGGGCCCGGAGGCCCGAGCGAGCGCAGACTTCTCCCCCTTGGCAGTGGCCCCGGCGCTAGAGGAACCGGAGTAGGGCGGCGGATGCCCGCAGCACCGTCCCCGTTGGGACCACCTGTTTGTTTGAAGTTCTGCCAATGATAAGAAAGATGATTAACCGAAGTTTCACCTGATTTGCTTGTGATTGAACCGGCCGGAGCCGGCACCGTTGTCCCCGTGGGGACCGTTAAAAAGTTTTTGCATGGGAACTATCCATGGACAAGCCCGTGAACTTGCAGGGCACCCACAAACGTTAGTGGCTTGTAAATATGTTGTTTACCGTTACCGTTTTCCGCAGGCCGCCTCCGGAGAGGCAGGTTGGAGGGAGGGCCCTCAGCAGAGCAGGCTGGGGCCCAGCCACCAAAGGAACCGGTGGCTACCCTCTGGAGGGAAGGACAGATCCCGCTCGGGTACCGTGTGCTGGACTGTGGGTCAAGGGGTGCTGCCTGGGCTTTAGGGGCAGCATCAGGGCCAGGTTGCTTGGGTGGGAGAGAGCGGAAACCGTAACCGTAAACCGTTGCAACGTTAAAGTAAAATGTGCCTCCCGTTTTGGGAAGAGTTATTGAAAATGTATTTTTGTTGGTTTACCTTGTTATCCCTTTTTGCAGAAAAATAAAACCGGTGTAGGACGGCAGCCCGCGGACGGTCTGCATTTTGCTAAGGGGGAATGTGTCGCCCTGGGCAAGCCAGGGGACACAGGTCACACACCACCACACCCTACATCCCAGGTAGGCACATCTAAGCTGAACCAAAAATCCTTGTTGCCTTCCTCCAGAGGCTGATGATTCACACCAGGGGGTGGGCCAGGCGGTTGGCTCCGCCCACCAAGGAGATCACAGCTCTGGAGGCGGGAAGTACCAGGCAGTCTGAGTTGGAGTAGAGTCCAGTGAGGGACATGAGAGAGTAAACAGCAAGATTAGCCCAGGCAGGGCAAGAGTGAAGTCTAGCTAAGGGCTAGAAAGGAGTAAACAACCAAGTGAAAGTGAAGGAAAGAGAAGGAGTAAAGGAGGAAAGCAAGAGTGGTGACAGAGAGAGAAAAGCCTGAAGAGTCCAGCTTAGTGCAGGACAGGTCAGCAAGGTCAGCAACGGCGGTGACTGTCTGGAGGGGGACCGTTTGGAAGTTCCTGGAAGGACCCCGTAGGCTGTGTGCCCGGTGGTCTGGAGCAGTGTTCCGAAGGACAGTCAGCACCAGGGCAGGGGCCTCTCGGACCCCGGCAAGGCTTGGAGTCGCCGTAAATTGCCGAATCCGTCAGTGAAGGGGACGTAGATCCCCCAACAACCAAGACCCGAGTGAAGGCAACAGCCCAACCTGTACAACAGAGACACCGCCACCGCCAGGGCACCAGTTTCTGAGGGCCAGCGCCTGCGGGCAAAGAGTAGAGCTCCTCCGGCCCAGCTTGAAGCCGGGGAGCGGGTTACCGGTGGGGACCCATCGCAACCAACTAGTACACAAGGTGCAAGGAAGAGGGACATCACCGTCACCTACCGGGAGAGCAAGTGCAGCCGTCCGTGGGACCGTCTTACCAGCCGTTTGGTTTACCGTACAGACTGTGTCAACGTCTCAGGCTGAGTGAGTACCACAGTGCCGCAAGGCACAGCGCTGCCCCCGCGTCCCTGCGCCAACCAGGCCCTGCACCTCCCAAACCGTCACCGGGCCCCGGGATCACCGACCCCTACCCACGGAGGGGCAACACAACACCTGGCTGCTCCGCATCACCATCCCCGGGACCCCCGTATTGAGCAGCGGTGGTGAAATCACCACAACTGTGGGTGGCGTCACGGACTATAAACAATCCCCACACCCAACCAATCCCTTTCACTCACGGGCGAGGAGTGCCGCTCGAGAAACCCCCGGGATCCGGCCTACAGCTCGAGCCACCACTGAGCAGCGGCCGCCGGACCCGAGCAGAAGGGGTGAGCGTAGTGTGCTGACACCCTCCTCCCCGCCCGCGACATATGCACGCAGGAAAACAAAATGGCGGAGTCTAATGCGATATTCACAGCAGCTGAGAGCAGAGGAGGATAAAATTCTTGTTTCTGCAAGGAAAGTCCGCGGCGGATATTGATGGTGATATGTCGCAGACATTGGGGGATCAATGCCCTTCATATTCCACAGGTAAGAACTGGGTCTCCAAATGTAAAAAGGGCCACTTCAGCCCCAATGATGAGGAACGTCCTGGACGCCCGAGAGTGGTTGTTGTTCCGGAGATGGTCGATGCTGCGCACAACCTCATACTGGAGAATCCACCAATTTCAGCTAAAGCAATAGCAGACATCATGGGGATTTCCCGGGAACATGTTTGTGTCATTATCCATGAAAATTTGGACATGAGGAAGCTTCTGCAAAGTGGATCCCAAATGTCTGACAACAGATCAGAGAAGCAGCGAGTGACAACTTCCCGCTCCATTTGTCAGCGTTTCCGGACTGATAAGAACCTCCTGGAGCGACCGGTCACTGTGGATGAGACCTGGATTTATTTGTATGACCCTAAAAACAAGGAGCAGTCAAAAGAGTGGAGGCACAGTGGTTCTCCTCGTTCAAAGAAGATCAGGGTGCAAAAATCAGCCACTAAGGTGATGTCGTCTGTGTTCTGGGATAAGGAGGGCGTGCTGCCAGGGCCGGCGTCAGCACCTGACACACATGGGCAAGTGTCGGGGCCCTGGACCGCCGAGGGGGCCGACTCGCAGACGGCAGGGTGGTGTACCGCCAATGGCGGCAGGCCATGCAGCCGCTTTGGAGCCCCTGAGTCAAAGAGGAGAGGCCCAATGCCAGTGCTGCACCGACCTCCCTCACCTCCCGTGCTCCCCCCCCCCCCCGCTGTGGATCGTACTTTCAATTGTATCAGCATTGCAGATGCCAATACAATTGAAAGCAATGATGATAGAGGGAGCGGCACGCTGCCTCTCATCATTCTCCTGCAGCGTCTGTCTGCGCTCTGCCTCTGACAGCTCAGTACAGAGGAGCGCAATGATGTCATTACTGTGCGCGCCTGTGTCCTGAGTAGAGATGAGCGAACCGGTCGCGGTTCGGCTCGAGGCGGTTCGTCGAACGGAGCTCCCGTTCGAGTTCGGTTCGTCGAACGTTCGACGAACCGAACTCGAACTGCATAGGAAACAATGGCAGGCAATCACAAACACATAAAAACACCTAGAAAACACCCTCAAAGGTGTCCAAAAGGTGATAAACAACTCACAACACAACACAAACACATGGGAAAGTGACAAGGACATATACTCATGCGAAAACAAAACAGCTGGACAAGGAAAAAGAGGAGGACACACAGATATATGAGTATATGCAAGGAAACATCGATGCCATTACTGTGCAACTTGAGCCCTGCTCATTTTAGGCTTCCAATCTGGATAAATTGCCTGAGCTCGCCACGTACGCCTTGGGGATCTTGTCGTGTCCTGCAGCCAGCGTTCTCTCGGAACCTGTCTTCAGTGCTGCTGGGGGTCTGCTGGCAGATAAGCACACGTGTCTGTCCACTGACAATGTGGACATGGCTCTCAGAGGACTTTTCTTCCCCTGGGTCAGCCAGGGGACGGGAAAGGCACGCATATTTTTGAGAGTGCTTCATGCAAAGCATCTTTTTCTTTTTCAAAAGGGGGGTCAACTGATGCCAGTCAAGTGGGGTGTGTGTGGCCCAATTAGTGGCAACGAGGGAGACTGTGGTTGGAGTCCCCTCGCTGTGTTTCTAAAAGAACCAAGATGAACAAGTCATGGCTCTCAGAGGACTTTTCTTCCCCTGGGTCATCCAGGGGAGGCGAAAGGCACGCATATTTTTGAGAGTGCTTCATGCAAAGCATCTTTGTAAGCTTGAAAATGGGGGTCAACTGATGCCAGTCAAGTGGGGAGTGTGTGGCCCAATTAGTGGCAACGAGGGAGACTGTGGTTGGAGTCCCCTCGCTGTGTTTCTAAAAGAACCAAGATGAACAAGTCATGGCTCTCAGAGGACTTTTCTTCCCCTGGGTCAGCCAGGGGACGGGAAAGGCACGCGTATTATTGAGAGTGCTTCATGCAAAGCATCTTTTTCTTTTTCAAAAGGGGGGTCAACTGATGCCAGTCAAGTGGGGTGTGTGTGGCCCAATTAGTGGCAATGAGGGAGACTGTGGTTGGAGTCCCCTCGCTGTGTTTTACATGATTTTCGAAGGGCATGACATGCCTAAGAGGTTGAGTTTCATCATCTGCAACTTGTTGGCAACAGAAAGGCTGCCTTTACACCCTTTTGAGACCGAGGATTTTCGAGACCTTATGCCCATTGCAGTGCCCCAAGAGCCGATGGCCAGTCGTCACTCCTTCTCCAAGAAAGGCGTGCCCGCGCTACCACAGTAGGTCGCACACAACCTCACCGATTCCTTGAGAAACTCTGTGTGTGACAGGGTGCATTTCACCACAGATACTTGGACCAGTAAGCATGGACAGGGGAGTTACATGTTGCTGACTGGGCACTGGGTAACTATGGTGAGAGATGGAGAAGGGTTTGCTGTACAAGTCTTGCCGTCCCCACGACTTGTGTGTCAATCCTTCCTCTGTATGTACAAGTTCCTCCACTGCTTCTGCCTCCTCAACCTCGTGTGGGTCCTCCACCTCGGCCCAAACCCTGTGTGGTCAGGCCACCCTTCCTTGTAACTGCGCCCAAGGAATCCCACACACCTCCTTACTATGCTGGCAGCAGAGCTCAAGGCCATCAGGCGGTCAAATGTTTACTTTGAAATGTAGGGGAAATGTGAGACACCGCTGAGGAATTGTGGACGGTTAGCTCTGGAGAGTGAGACCGAGTTTCATCAATGGTTGTCTCCACTCAACCAGCAGTCAGGGAAGGTCGGGTGCGACAATGATGCAAACCAGTCTGCGACCCTTCTTCAGGGCAATGTGACACACGTGCCTTGTATGGCTCACGTGTTGAACCTGGTTGTCCAGCAATTTTTAAAACACTATCCCTGCCTACATGGCCTTCTGCAGAGGGCACGGTGTAACGCCTGCCTGGATCGACACACTCAGATGGGCTGTAAAGGATAGGCTAGAGGGAAGCCACTCACCAAGCTGGACACCCAGAACCCTGAAACCCTTTAACCCCTATACAGTGATTTGGAATTACACAGGGCCCAAGGTGATTAATACCTGTGGAAGGCTGCAGTTCCAGAGAATAGTAGTCATGCAGGGTCAAAAACATTAATTGAGGAAGAGGAACAGAATGGGATGGCCAGGACTTAATCAGAAAACAAGCAGAGGTGAAATGCGGATCGGCCAACGAGGTACATAAACAGCAAGCAGGAAAAGTAGTCAGGTAACAAGCACACAAACTCATAAAACTGAACTGGGGGTAACAGTAACAAGAGGTTCATAGCTTTGTCTGGCAGTGGTCTGCAGACAGGAGGGGCCTAAAAAAGGGTGTGGTGTCTTCCCATTGGGACCAGAGTACAAATTGATTGAGTGGACTACGTTGGTGACTTAAAAGCCGTGTGCGGCAATGATGCAAACCTGTCTGCGGCCCTTCGTCAGTGCAATGTGACACACGGGCCTTGTATGGCTCACGTGTTGAATCTGATTCTCCAGCAATTTTTAAAATACCATCCCGGCCTACATGGCCTTGTGCAGCGGGCACGCTGCTATTTGCTCACTTCCATCGTGCGCACCCAGCAGCTCAACAACTTTCATCACTCCGGAAGTCTTAGGGTCTGGCGGTTAAACGCCTGAAATGCGATGTTCTGACACGCAGGAATTGGAATCTGCACATGTTGCAGCGTTTGTGGCAGCACCGCAGAGCCCTGCTGAAATACGGTAAGACATATAGCCTGGGATAACTTGATCCAGAGGTGGTGCAGATCACGCTGCTGGAGTGGTGTCAGATCAAGGACCTATGCACCCTGCTACACAGTTTACAAATGTCGACGAAGATGTTTAGCACTGGCAATGTCATTCTCAGCGTGACAATTCTGGTCATCTACATGATGGAGCACACTGTAATTATTATTCGGAGTCAGGTGTTGGGACAAGAGGAAGGGGAGGAAGTACAGGAGGAGTCATATGCAGAAGGGATAACAAGATCTACAAGGTCCATACGTTGAGCGGCACCTAGGCAGCAGTTATGGTGGGGGATAGGGATTAACAAGGGCGCATAGTATCAGCAAAAATTGTTGAGGAAGGTGCAGGAGCCATGAAGAAATGGAGGACGAACTGGCGATGGGCATGGAAGACTCAGCAGATGAGTGAGAGCTTGCTCACATTTCGGTTGTGCGAGGTTGGGGGGAGAGGGCAGAGGAAGTATGCACGATTCTCACCTCTCTGCCACCAACACACCAAGGACTTGGTCCTCCTGGATGCACAAGACACATGAGCGCCTTCTTGCTGCACTACCTACAACATGACCCTCGGATTGTACGAATTCAAAGTCATGCTGACTACTGGGTTGCCACACTGTTAGATCCCCGGTACAAGACAAAATTTGGCAAAATAATTCCTGCCATAGAAATGGACGCACGTATACAGGAGTATCTGCAGAAGGTGGTACGCAATCTTAGATCTGCTTTCCCACTAAACACCTGTGCTGCACAGAGTGAATCTCAACGCTTTGTCAGGGATAGGAGGAAATGGTCTTTTACTTGTCCACATCGGAGGGACCGAGGGATGGCTGCTGTGCTGAGATGGCGTTGAGTACGGTGTCCCTGCAGAGTTGCATTTTTGGTCATATACCAAAATGAGTTGAAAAAGGACAGATGCTGGTGGAAAGGGGAACAGGTGTGTTGGAAAGGGGAAAAAAGTTTTGGTCCGTGGGTTTGGTGGTTAAGCAAAAGTAACATTTGCTGAAGAAACACCATCTGTTACGGTGGGACTGGCAGATTTGGATAAGGTGGTATATACTATGTTACCGCTATATAACGAAAATTAATAAGAAAAGAAAGAGAAAGGTATATATCCCCATCAGCAGTCAGTGTCCACCGTGCTCCCAGATGGAAAAGGAGAGTTTGGCAACTGGAAGGTTCGGTGGAGGATACAGAGCTGTGTGGCTATGAAACTAATAGTAGCCTGAACCGAGTTAGACGCCATTCGGATCTTGAGACTGGGAGCCCTGTTAGCGTCACAGGGTCCACATGCCCACCCAGCCCAGGAACTCCCTGTTAACATCACAGGGGCCATTGAGTACGCTGACCGTGTGCATTGGGGCCACACCTGTGAACAGCAGGCGCATCAGCAGCAGCAGGCCTGTTAATGCCACTGGGCTGCACAAGCAGGACTTGTAGGACAGGAGCTGGTCTTAACCGTTCTGTGTTACCAACTGTGGTGGCGGCCTGCATCCACCACCCTATCCCTGCCTACCTCTGGCCTAAAGCCGCAATGGGTTCAACACATGGAGGTGTGCTCTTTCGGAGCATAATAGAAGACTGCGCACCTCCTTGTTGTCTCCAGCACCTTCTATAACCTGGGTCCGCCCCAAACCAGGGTGGACAACAATGCACCTCCTGGAGACAAAAGCAGAGTGACACGTCATGAGTGGCATAACTAGCATCCTATTTGGAACCGCAACTTCAATAATGACCTCATGGCTGTCATGACCCAAACACCTCACCAGTCATCGTCTGACCATCAATAATGAGGTGACAAGTCATAGGGGCGGGCCTCTGCAAGCCATTTGGGAGTGGCCTGGCCACATCGTCAGGACACCTGATGCCCTGTGGTCTAAATGGGCCCCCCACATCAGGGGCAGGGCCAAAGAGTTCATTACCGGACCTAGTTTCTGATGCAGTAAGTGCCTGACCATGGTCAGTTGCATGAAATACAGTCTCTGAAAAAAGACTATCAGCTTTAGCATGGTGTCTAGGCACAACACAGGACCTAGACCCGACACGGAGTGCAAGTACCTGTGCAAAGAGGCTTTTCACACTAAGTGTGGGAGCATGCGCTGTATCCCGAAATAAAGACTTAGCGTCAGGAATGGCACAGTCAGGCAGAGCATACTCACTAGGCGAAACACTGGAGTTAGGCTCCGGCTGGGGTAAATCGGCACACGCATGCGCACTAGCTGCCTCTCCACACTTAGACGTGGAGGAGAAAGCAGCCAGCTGGACAACCCGAGGCACAGGCCTAAATGGCAGCTGATGCCTGGGCGCAACTGAAACCGCAGCAGGCTGCTTGCGTTTAAGGCGTCACCGTTTTGTAACAACAAATAACATCCAAAAGAACAGGTGTACTTCTTCCCATGGATAATCTGATATGATCCCTTTTTTCATGGACACGACCATCGCTAACAAATGTAGATGAGGCCAAAACAGCAGCTGCTTCAATGGATCTCAAGTGCTCCATAAAGTGGCCTCTCCTCCACCTCAAGTTCAAGATTGCAAATACTCCATTCCATTGTGGTGTCAATCCAATCGCACTTGCTTCCTAACAGCTCTCAAGTTTCCACCAGCCCTGCTGAGTATGGGGTGACAGAGATGGTTGAGTTTGCATAGCTGTTCAGTCGCACTATAGCCTGGGAATCAGAGGTCTGCTCCAAAGCTGCAATGAGTACAGACAAGGAAGTTATTATTATTTTTATTATTATTGATTTATAGAGCACCATTGATTCCATGGTGCTGTACATGAGAAGGGGGTTACATACAGAATACATATACAAGTAACTATAGACAGACTGGTACAGAGGGAAGAGGGACCTGCCCTTGCGGGATTACATTCTAAAGGATTTTCGGGAGGAGACAGTAGGAGTGGTGTAGGTTGAGCGTCAAGTACGTATGGTGGTGGTGTCATTGAAGGTTATAGTCATTTCTGAACAGATGAGTTTTCAGATTCAGTTTGAAGCTTGCGGGTGTAGCAGATAATCTGACGTGTTGAGGTAGCGAGTTCCATGAGGCAGGGGAAATGATCTGCGCAGATAACCAGAAGCTTTATGAGTGGGATCCAGGCCCCGATGAAGAAGGTGCGGAGCCTAATCTACACCATCATTTCCACAAAGTAAATCCTCCTGATGGAGACAATGGGGAACATGATGAGGAGCACAGATACCTGATTGGAAGGACAACTTTACTATTCGGTCAGGGCAGGAAGAGGTTGTCTCGGAGGACTCAGGACGAGGGGAATGAAAACACACAGGGTTATTGATGAGGTTGGAGACCACACTTACTGTCAAACCAAAGTCAGCCAGTCGATGAGGTCAGCAGAGGAGGTGGAGGAGGATGCTACTGACGACGAGGTTACGTTGCGTCTTCCTGGCCAGAGACAAAGTACTGGAGCACGTCAACAACTGAATCCTGGACCACAACTTTGACTCTGAGCAGATGTCGTGTTGGCTATGCAGGTCGCATGGGCTGTAAGCCTTGCCTAGCCTGTGAATTTTTGGACATCGCAAAGGATCACCCAAGTCATGTAATCTGTAAGATTTGTCAACAATCTGTAAGTAGAAGGCAAAAACTCACACTTTTGAGTACTTCCTCCATGAAGTATCACATGGATATGAATTGATAGCGTGAAGGTGTATTGCTCAGCTTTAGCAACTGTCAACGCAATATGCTTATTTGCCGTTCATTGCATGCATTGTTGCAGACTACACACAAGGGGCTGCTGTTTTTTTGGATCTGCCTTTGGTCACTATAGCAATATAAAATTGCTCTTTGGGTGTGGACTTGGAGATGCTGTCTATGAACAGAAGGAAAAGCTAAAGGTGTGTGTTACAGCAAGGAGCCACCGCGGAAACACTTCGTTCAATTGTGAGGGGAGTTGTGTTGTACTTTGATGAGCACTGTAACGTCAGTGAGCAGCATCCTGTGCCACAGACCAACATTCTTACGGTACTGTCTATACTGTTTACCGTGAGAGGAGCGTAAAGTCTGTATTTCTGGCAACTGGACATCAGAGTACCCGGGTATGGTAGGCTGTGCCCAGACAATAATGCGGGCACGCAACACTTTGTTTTATTAGCAAAACACATATCTGTTCTGGGTAGGCCGACTATATAGACAATAAGACTTGCTGCCTCTGCACTGTCAAATTGTCACGTACAGTTTAAATCATAGAGGGACAGCAACACATGTTTGCATTGACTGTTGCTTTTCAAGATTTCCATGACTGTGTTGCAGAGCTGTGTGGTTTGCATTCACACTGTTATCATCTACATTATCTGTGAGGCTTCAGCTAACAAGGGTATTCAGGGGGGGTAATGTGTTTTGTCTATGTTTAGGTAGATAACTTGGAAGCTCTTGTGATGCGCCACTGGTAAGTCGTGTTCACACACACGCACAAACACACAAATTACTGCTACACAGAGGAATTAGCAGGTAGTAGGCAACAGAATAGATTGTTCAATTATTTAAATTGTATGCATGGTTCTTATTGTTTGTTTTGGTAAAGTTAAACAATCATTTATCAACCCAACTGCCTAGAGTCCTTTTCCTGTTGCCTGGTTTTGCTGCATACTGGGGAGCCCACCCTGTACACGACTTAAAATGAAGCATAAGTCGCAATGTGAATTTCACTGTGCTACAATGCGGCCTAGCGTGCCTGTGCAACCACCGCCTGCCCCATCAAGTGCATCTGCGTGCTCTTCATCCTCTGTGACTGTGGGGACAGCCAGGGCCGGCGTCAGCATGCGGCATACCTGGGCAAATGCCGGGGCCCTGGAGAGCCGGGGGGGCCCACTCGGCCTCGTCAGTTCTGGTGCCCCTTGGCCGGGGCCCCCTCGCCTTAGTTCTGCTGCCCCCGGGCCGAGTTCCGCAGTCCTCGGCAGGAATCTGCAGCGCCGTCCCTTTAAGGCGCGCAGACTTCCTGGTTTGAACTTCATCTGTGGGCGGAGCTACCGACCGGCCTGCTCAGTCCCACAGATGAAGGAGTTGCAGTGCCAGCCAGCGACCCCCAGCACAGCTCTTCTCTCCGGCGCTGTGTGGGCCCCCTCTCCGGCGCTGTGTGGGCCCCCTCTCCGGCGCTGTGTGGGCCCCCTCTCCGGCGCTTTGTGGGCCCCCTCTCCACCGTGACCTGAGAGGTATGTGCCCTCCCCGCCCCCGATTTATGGGCCCTGGGGAGCTGTATGGGCTTCTCCCCCCTTAGGTGTATGCCCTGCCCCCCGGTGCTGTATGTGCTGGCCCCTGGAGCCGTGTGTGTGGGCCCCACAGAGCTACGTGTGTGTCTGTATGTATGTAGCAGAGCTATGTGTGTATGTATGTAGCAGAGCTATGTCTGTATGTATGTAGCAGAGCTATATGTGTATGTATGTAGCAGATTCATGTATGTATGTAGCAGAGCTATGTGTGTATGTATGTAGCAGATTCATGTATGTATGTAGCAGAGCTATGTGTGTATGTATGTAGCAGATTCATGTATGTATGTAGCAGAGCTATGTATGTAGCAGAGCTATGTGTGTATGTATGTAGCAGAGCTATGTGTGTATGTATGTAGCAGAGCTATGTGTGTATGTATGTAGCAGAGCTATGTGTGTATGTATGTAGCAGATTCATGTATGTATGTAGCAGAGCTATGTGTATGTATGTATGTAGCAGAGCTATGTATGTAGCAGTGCTATGTGTGTATGTATGCAGCAGAGCTATGTGTGTATGTATGTAGCAGAGCTATGTGTGTATGTATGTAGCAGAGCTATGTGTGTATGTATGTAGCAGATTCATGTATGTATGTAGCAGAGCTATGTATGTAGCAGAGCTATGTGTGTATGTATGTAGCAGAGCTATGTGTGTATGTATGTAGCAGAGCTATGTGTGTATGTATGC
Organism: Anomaloglossus baeobatrachus; assembly: GCF_048569485.1. Taxonomy (NCBI): domain Eukaryota; kingdom Metazoa; phylum Chordata; class Amphibia; order Anura; family Aromobatidae; genus Anomaloglossus; species Anomaloglossus baeobatrachus. The sequence goes on from NC_134364.1 coordinate 126,710,941, forward strand.
AGCAGAGCTATGTGTGTATGTATGCAGCAGAGCTATGTCTATGTATGTAGCAGAGCTATGTGTGTATGTATGTAGCAGATTCATGTATGTATGTAGCAGAGCTATGTATGTAGCAGAGCTATGTGTGTATGTATGTAGCAGAGCTATGTGTGTATGTATGTAGCAGAGCTATGTGTGTATGTATGTAGCAGATTCATGTATGTATGTAGCAGAGCTATGTGTATGTATGTATGTAGCAGAGCTATGTATGTAGCAGAGCTATGTGTGTATGTATGTAGCAGAGCTATGTGTGTATGTATGTAGCAGAGCTATGTGTGTATGTATGTAGCAGATTCATGTATGTATGTAGCAGAGCTATGTATGTAGCAGAGCTATGTGTGTATGTATGTAGCAGAGCTATGTGTGTATGTATGTAGCAGAGCTATGTGTGTATGTATGTAGGAGATTCATGTATGTATGTAGCAGAGCTATGTGTGTATGTATGTAGCAGATTCATGTATGTATGTAGCAGAGCTATGTATGTAGCAGAGCTATGTGTGTATGTATGTAGCAGAGCTATGTGTGTATGTATGTAGCAGATTCATGTATGTATGTAGCAGAGCTATGTGTATGTATGTATGTAGCAGAGCTATGTATGTAGCAGAGCTATGTGTGTATGTATGCAGCAGAGCTATGTGTGTATGTATGTAGCAGAGCTATGTGTGTATGTATGTAGCAGAGCTATGTGTGTATGTATGTAGCAGATTCATGTATGTATGTAGCAGAGCTATGTATGTAGCAGAGCTATGTGTGTATGTATGTAGCAGAGCTATGTGTGTATGTATGTAGCAGAGCTATGTGTGTATGTATGCAGCAGAGCTATGTGTGTATGTATGTAGCAGAGCTATGTGTGTATGTATGCAGCAGAGCTATGTCTATGTATGTAGCAGAGCTATGTGTGTATGTATGTAGCAGATTCATGTATGTATGTAGCAGAGCTATGTGTATGTATGTGTGTAGCAGAGCTATGTGTGTATGTATGCAGCAGAGCTATGTGTGTATGTATGTAGCAGAGCTATGTGTGTATGTATGTAGCAGAGCTATGTGTGCATGTATGTAGCAGAGCTATGTGTGTATGTATGTAGCAGAGCTATGTGTGTATGTATGTAGCAGAGCTATGTGTGTATGTATGTAGCAGATTCATGTATGTATGTAGCAGAGCTATATGTATGTATGTAGCAGAGCTATGTATGTAGCAGAGCTATGTATGTAGCAGAGCTATGTGTGTATGTATGTAGCAGAGCTATGTGTGTATGTATGTAGCAGAGCTATGTGTGTATGTATGTAGCAGAGCTATGTGTGTATGTATGTAGCAGAGCTATGTGTGTATGTATGTAGCAGAGCTATGTGTGTATGTATCCAGCAGAGCTGTGTATGTATGTAGCAGAGCTATGTGTGTATGTATGTAGCAGAGCTATGTGTGTATGTATGTAGCAGAGCTATGTGTGTATGTATCCAGCAGAGCTGTGTATGTATGTAGCAGAGCTATGTGTGTATGTATCCAGCAGAGCTGTGTGTGTCTGTATGTATGTATCTAGCAGAGTTGTGTTGTGTGTGTCTGTATGCATGTATGATGTGTATCTATGTATGTCAGTGTATATGACTGTATAGATATGTCAGTTCTATACGTATTTTTGTGAGTTTGTCTTTAAATATGTATATGTATGTGTACGTATGTGTGTGTCTGCGTGTGGATGGGGCCCACCGGGACTCTTCCGCCCAGGGCCCACAAAAACCTGGAGCCGGCCCTGGGGACAGCAGTCACACATGGTTTTTCACACTGAACTTCCACTCCTTTACCCGCAACAGGGAGTGTGATTGGCAGGTCATCACTTGTTTTGGAAGTGGAAACAGAAGGTATTGTTGAGCTGTCAGACATCGAGAGAACCATCATTGGATGCAGGCTACATTATATCCACGCCTGCACCTTCGTCACAGATTGCCTGGACTACCTGCAGTTAATAATTGCATTCCAGAAATGGAAAGGAGTGTAGAATGCACATGTGTTGTACCTTGCTTGGCAGCAAAGGAACACTAACTTAGTATTCCAGACAATTTTAGGATGGCAGAAAAAGAGTCGGCTCTTTGGGCAAATTAAAAAGCGTGGCAAAAGTGGACAGATGGGTACAGGGGCCGTGTTCTGTTGGTACCAGGACAGTAAAAGAAGCCTCACTTTCTATCCCTCGTAATGATCAAATGCAGCAAGGAATTCCCTGAGTTTGCTATAAAATTAGCATAGCAAAATGTGCATGAGGGTAGAATGCAGAGGTGCTTGAGATTGCTTGGCACAAGTGGCACAATAAAGGAGTCCTACAGGCATTTTTTGTATGCCACTAAATGGCAGTATTTTTTGCTATCATTATAGCTTATTAAAAACAGAGCAGGAGGGTGTCATGCAGAGGTGCTGCACATAGATTTGCACCAGTGGGGCATTAATGGAGTACAACAGCCACTTCTTGTATGCCACTAAGTTTACTCAATTTTTGGTATTATAATGTCTTAGTAACAATGAGTTGGAGTGTGCAATGCAGGTAGAGGTGCTGCAAATATCTGTGCACTAGTGTGACTACACAAAAGTCCAATAGCCACGTTTAGGATGCCACTAGGTACACTGAGTGTTTGCTAGTATAATGGCTTAGTTATAATGAGTTTGAGTGTGCAATGCTGGCAGAGGTGCTGCAAATGTCTTTGCACTTGTGGGATGATACAGAAGTCCAACAGCCACGTTTAGGATGCCACTAGGTACACTGAGTGTTTGCTAGTATAATGGCTTAGTTATAATGAGTTGGAGGGTGCAGAGGACAGGAGGGTACAGTGGCAGGGTTGTGGGGCTCTGGGTAGAGGAATGGAAGACTGCCTTTCTATTCCCTCCTAATAGGGAAATGCAGCGAGGAAATCCCTGACCTTAGCTACACAGACGCTGGCGCTGTTTTCAGGACCTGTCCCCTATGGCTCTGACCCTGCCGGTACGAGCCCTTAAAAGGACTGATAGAAAGTGCTCTCCCTAAGCTGTCCAGCGCTGTGTATGGAGCGCATACAGCTGTATCAGCGATAGGACTCAGGAGGACGGAGCTGCGCCAGTGATGTCTGACACCAAGGACGCAGAAGAGATAATGGCGTGCTGGAGGAAAATGTCCGGTTTTATAATGCAGGGACATGTGACATGGACATCCTATCACACATGCCGTTGCTTCTCTGGCTAAAAGTCCACTTAGCTGTGTGTGTGTCTGGGATTGGCTGACATAATGGCCCTCCCCACTACACGCGCGCGCTTAGGGAAGGAAGACAAGGAAAAAAAAAAAAAATGGCGATCACCATTACCCAAACAGCAGTGATCTGAAGGCGCTGTTCACGCACACTATACACTGAAATGTCATAATAGTGTGAGTCACAGAGTGACTTACACTATTACAGCGGAAAGCCAGCTAGGAATTAGCTGTTTCTTTGCTGCTAGAACCGTTCTCGAACGTATCTAGAACTATCGAGCTTTTGCAAAAAGCTCGAGTTCTAGTTCGATCTAGAACAGGCCCCAAAATCATTCGAGCCTAGAACTGGAGAACCTTGAACCGCGAACCGCGCTCAACTCTAGTCCTGAGCTGTCAGAGGCAGACCAGTGGACGCTCTGAGGAGACCGGAGCAGCGGGGGGAATGAGGAGCAAGTGAGTATGTATAGATCACGGTGGTCAGATGACTATGGGGCTGCATAATGCTGCTATATGGGGCTCTATAGTGCTGCTACATGGGGCTGCATAGTGCTGGTACATGGGGCTGCATAGTACTGCTACATGGGGCTGCATAGTTCTGGTACATGGGGCTGCATGGTGCTGCTACATAGGGCTGCATAATACTTCTACATGGGGCTGCATAATGCTGCTACATGGGTCTGCATAGTGCTGCTACATGGTGCTGCATAGTGCTGTTACATAGGGCTGCATAGTGCTGCTACATGGGGCTGCATAGTGCTGCTACATGGGGCTGCATGGTGCTGCTACATGGGGCTGCATAGTGCTTCTACATGGGGCTGCATAGTGCTTTTATATGGGGGACTGCATAGTGCTTCTACATGGGGGGCTGCATAGTACTGCTACATGGGGGGCTGCATAGTGCTGCTACATGGGGGCGGCTGCATGGTGCTGCTACATGGGGGCTGCATGGTGCTGCTACATGGGGGCTGCTGCATGGTGCTGCTACATGGGGCTCTGTGGTGCTGCTACATGGGGGCTGCTGCATGGTGCTGCTACATGGGGACTGCTGCATGGGGGCTGCTACATGGGGGCTGCTGCATGGTGCTGCTACATGGGGGCTGCTACATGGGGGCTGCTGCATGGGGGTTGCTACATGGGGACTGCTGCATGGGGGCTGCTACATGGGGGCTGCTGCATGGTGCTGCTACATGGGGGCTGCTACATGGGGGCTGCATGGGGCTGCTACATGGGGGCTGCTGCATGGTGCTGCTACATGGGGACTGCTGCATGGGGGCTGCATTATATTATGTGGAGCAATCTGGAGTGCATTATATTATATGGATGAATATTTGATGCATTATTTTATATGGATGAAAATTTGGTGCATTATTCTATATGGAGGACTATGGGGGCTGAATAACACTATGGAGGAATATGTGGGTGCATTATATGGAGTAATATGAGGCTGCATTAAATTATGTGGAGCAATATGGATACATTATGTTATATGGAGGAATGTGGGGGTTGCATATTTCTACACCCCCCAGACTGTCCCATCCACCCCAGTGCTGTATACCCCACAGCTCTATGTCCCTTCCACCTCAGTGCTGTATACCCCCACAGCTCTATGTCCCTTCCACCCCAGTGCTGTATACCCCCACAGCTCTATGTCCCTTCCACCTCAGTGCTGTATACCCCCACAGCTCTATGTCCCTTCAACCCCAGTGCTGTATACCCCCAGAGGTCTATGTCCCTTCCACCCCAGTCCTGTATACCCCCCCAGAGCTATATGTCCCTTCCACCCCAGTGCTCTATATCACCCAGAGCTCCCCCCCATCCTCTCCTGTGATGTATATACAGCAGTCTCTGTGTGCGGCCATGTCTGTTAGTGACGGCCACCAATCGGTGCAGCATAGCCACATGCCCTGAAGTAGGTGAGAAATAAGCAGGGGAGGTGAGTGAGGCTGCTGCTGCCGGCTTCCCCATATTAATAATACCTCTAATGTGTCTGTGTGTAAAATGTGTATCTATGTATGTCAGTGTATATGACTGTGGATAGATTTATGTCTGTTTATATGTTTTTCTGAATTTCTCTTTAAATATGTATATGTACTTTTGCCTGTATATGTGTATGTATCTGTATGTGCGTGTCTGCGTGTGGATGGCGCCCCCTGAGACTCTTTCGCCCGGGGCCCACAAAAACCTCGAGCCGGCCCTGCATGCTGCTAGTGGACTACCTTCAAAAGGGTTCCACCATCAATGTAAGGTATTACATTGAACTTTTGGACCAATTGAAGGCAACTCTGAAGCCAAAATGCGCGGCAAGCTGTCCAAAGGAATCTTGTTTCTGCAAGACAAGGCCTCCGCTCACACTGCACAAGCGACCACGGCAAAACTGTCAGAGCCGGGCTTCCAGCTGGTGACCACCCACCTTATTCACCAGATCTAGCTCCCTCCGACTATCATCTGTTTCCAAACCTGAAGAAACCCCTCAAGGGACCAAATGTCACACCATTTCTGATGCCATGGCTGCTACGGATGCCTGATATGAGGCAAAACCAAAATCCTTCTTTTTGCTAGGCTTACAGAACTTGGAATACTGATGTAAGAAGCGTGCTGTCATCAGTGGAGAGTGTGTGGAGGAAATATGGAAAGTTTCATCATCCTATCTCGCTTCTTTCTGGGTAAAGCCAAAGACTTATCAGCAGCCCCTCATATAAGCAGATGAATTAAGGATGGGGACGAGTAATGATTAATCCCAGCTAATCGCTATCACCTTTCTGGGAGAGATTCTATTTGGAGTTGTTGCTTCAAACTCAAGGAAAGAGAATTTATAATATAGGGGGCTTTACACGCTGCGACATCGCTACCGATATATCCTCGGGGTCACGTCGTTAGTGACGCACATCCGGCACCGGTAGCGAAATCACAGCGTGTGACACCAAGGAGCGACGATCAACGATCGCAAAATCAATCATAAACGGTGATCGTTGACACGTCGCTCCTTTTCATAGTATTGTTGCTGCTGCAGGTACAATGTTGTTCGTCGTTCCTGCGGTAGCGCACATCGCTATGTGTGACACCACGGGAGCGATGAACATCTCCTACCTGCGTCCACCGGCAATGAGGAAGGAAGGAGGTGGGCAGGCTGTTACTTCCCGCTCATCTCCGCCCCTCCGCCTCTATTGGCTGGCTGATTAGTGACGCTGCAGTGATGTCGCTATGATGCCGAATGCACCTCCCCTTGAAGGAGGGATTGTTCGGCGGTCACAGCGATGTCGCTGAAAAGGTAAGTGCGTGTGACCCTGCCGTAGCGATAATGTTGGCTACAGCTGCGAGCACCAAATGTCGCACGAGCGACGGAGGCAGGTGCTATCGCTAGCGATGTCGCAGCGTGTAAAGCAGCCTTAAGACATTCCCCTTCATGTTTCACTGAGGATAAAAGTAAAGTTATTCCTATGAATAAAAATCTGTCGGTGAGACGAAAACAGGATTGATGGTGTAGATAGCAGCATAGTGTTAGGGGTACTTTGCACGTTGCGACATCGCATCTGAAATATCGTCAGGGTCATGTCGAAAGTGACGCACATTCGGCGCCGGTAACGACATCACAACATGTAAATCCTAGATGCACCGATAAACGATCGCAAAAGCATTGAAAATTGGTGATCTGTGTAGCGTCGGTCATTTCCATAATGTCGGGTCGACCGCAGGTACGATGTTGTTTGTCGTTCCTGCAGCAGCGCACATCGCTGTGTGTGACACCGCAGCAACGACAAACATCTCCTTACCTGCGTCCACCGGCAATGAGGAAGGGAGAAGGTGGGTGGGATGTTATGTCTCGCTCATCTCCGCCCCTCCGCTTCTATTGGCCGGCCGCTTAGTGACGTCGCACGGACCGCCCCTTTGAGGGAGGGATTGTTCGGCGGTCACAGCGACGTCGCAGAGCAGGTATGTGTGTGTGAAGCTGCCGTAGCGATAATGTTCACTACGGCAGCAATCGCCACATATCGCATGTGCGACGGGGGCGGGTGCTATCGCGCTGGACATCGCTAGCCAATGCAAGCGATGTCGCAACATGTAAAGTACCCCTTAATCGATTGATTTGCTTATATCATATGCAGACAAACAAAAAGGTACAGGGTGTAACACAAAACCCGAAAATACTAATTTCTTTATTTTTACACAAAACCAAGGAAATAACAAAAAACAACAGTATAGGGCCTAAAATATATTTTATTAGTGAATATTATTAAAAAAATTTAAAATTTTTAAAGTATGAAGGTACGAGCAGGTACAGGGAGAGGGCAGAAACAATCCAATACATAATCACATGATACTGGCTTCATTATTAACAAGCACATTTATAAAAAGTGCCCAATGCATAATGAGATTGCTGAAGAGAATTTGCATGCTTCCTCACTTTGCAGAGTGCATCCATTCCTGTCATGTACAGGTGTGATACATAGTAACACCTAACATCCCGCAGGAGGAACCCAGAAATATAAAGTGCTGATCACAGTGCATAAAGTGCAATGTATAACCAGAATCGGTCAGTATAATGCAAGGAAAAATAGAGTACTCATAAGGAGATTTACCTGATCGTATATAGCATATGAATTGCACAGAGTCAAATCACAAAGTGATAAAAAAAGCCATATCAATCAAAGTATCATAATACTTACAAGATCAGAAGATCAAGAATTAAAGTCTGCCCACTCCCAGCACTCCAACGTACGTTTCGTCCTCACGCTCCCTGAGGAAGTTTCTACGAAACGTACGTTGGATCAGGTAAATCTCCTTATGAGTACTCTATTTTCCCTTGTGGACATTGATCCTTGATTGCTGGCAATATGCATGGTGTGACCCCTGTGCTTTAACACCTGATACTCCGGGCCCTCTTTCTGTATATAGGTGCGAGACTACTTTTGGCACTCAGATGTTTGTGCACTGTGATTAAAGTGCAACTTTCTGAAAGCGCTTTCACATTATACTGACCGATTGTTATACATTTGCACTTTATGCACTGTGATAAGCACTTTATATGTCTGGGTTCTTCCTGCGGGATGTTAGGTGTTAGTGCACATGTATCACACCTGTTATGTCCTGGTGGTGGATCCTCTGGGCCGTGCACCGGACTCCACCAGTGAGGCAACCCGGAGCTAACCCCTGTACAGGGACTGTCCTGATCACCCCACCAGAGGGCCTAGATGCATGGTAGCCGGGGCACTAGTGATGCAGGATCAGTGTCCTTCAGGAGACCGGTAGAAAGATGTCTGTGGGGCATCAGAGTTCCTGGAGGCCGTGCCGATAACGGAGATCAGGTTCTGGTGCCGGGTAGGAGCATCAGGCGGGATCTGGATCCTGCTGGACGTGAAGGGTGAGATCACCAGGTGAGGTCGGGGATCGCAGACGGGTTCGGGCTGAGGGAAGATGTTGGGATTCACAGCCGACAGTCACCGGAAGAGTTCCTGGGCAATCCGTAGTTAGGACCAGGTTACGGTGGCAGGACTGGCTCTACGAAAGAGACAGGGTTAACAGGAGACAAGGTACGAGGGGACCTGAACACCTAGCTAAAGTAACACGTTGAACAGACACCACCCACATGGTAAGGAAGGTCTAATATACCCTGTACCTGTAATGGCAATATCCTGTTTCTGGGACGCTGGCCCTTTAAGAAGAGTTCAGTGACCGCGCGCGCGCCCTAATGTGCATGCGCGAGGCCCGTGTGCCGGAGACCAGAGCAGGAAGCGGTGCAGAGGATGCAGGAGGACCCGACAGTGTGTCCTGGGGCGCAGAGGAACGCTGGGAGCGGAGGACAGGAAGCACGGGGGGGGCGCAGAGGAGGAAGAGTGAGCCGAGTAGCCGTGGGCAGGAGGACCGGGGGCCGGAGCGGTGAGTGAGGAGCGGCGTCGGGACCCAGGGAGCGTGACAACACGACAGGAATGGATGCTCTCTGCAATGTGAGGAAGCATGCAAATTCTCTTCAGCAATCTCGTTATGCATTGGGCACTTTTTATAAATGTGCTCATTAATAATGAAGCCAGTATCATGTGATTATGTATTGGATTGTTTCTGCCCTCTCCCTGTACCTGCTCGTACCTTCATACTTTAAACATTTTTAATTTTTTTTTTTAATAATATTCACTAATAAAATATATTTTAGGCCGTATACTGTTGTTTTTTGGTTGTTTATATCATGCTCAGTTGATGGCCATACACACTATGAAAAGGTTTACAAAACCAAGGATGTTCATATCAATTAAAAACGTTCTCAGCCCTCTATTGTAGCATATACTGTGGAATCCTTACCGCAGTCTCCCCATTCTCTTGGCTCGGAGGTTTCTTGGTCCCATCGGAGCGGTGACCGATCTCTCGCGATACGTGGACACACAGGACACATTTACACTCCTCGCTGTTTACCTATCGACGTTCATAAAGTTTAGACACGTGGGACATCACAGATTACATTGTTTACTCAAATGTTTGGCTACAGTATTGATTACCTCAAGGTGATCTGATGGCAGGAGGGATCCACTCCCCGGATACTTGTCATTATGTCTCCGCAAAAAAGTGCAGCTGAGAGGTGCATAGTCACTGTCGTAAAAAGGGGCATTTCTGTTACTGCTTTAAAGTGTTTTGTTCATGTTCCTGGATTCAGAAAGAGCTGGTGGGGTTCATCTTACAGTGTGGGGGGCAATGATTGGGTAATATAGGAGATGTGAGCTTCTTCACAAGAGACATTATTTCTGTGTGGGTTTACAATAAATGCCTATGGTTTGATACAGTCAAGATAACGGCGGAGAAGACCCTGGAGGACCTATCTAGGCGGAAAAGTCCCTGGAAAACCTAACTAGGCAAAGACGACTCCAGAGGACCTATCTAGGACCTATCTAGGTGGAAAAGTCCCTGGAGAACCTATCTAGGCAAAGAAGACTCCAGAGGACCTATCTAGGACCTATCTAGGTGGAAAAGACCCTGGAGAACCTATCTAGGCAAAGAAGACCGTTGAGGACATATCTAGGTAGAGAAGATCCTGGTGGACCTATCTAGATGGAGAAAACCCTGAAGGACCTATCTAGATGGAGAAGACACTAAAGGACCTATCTAGACGGAGAAGACCCTGGTGGACCTATCTAGATGGAGAAGACCCTGGTGGACCTATCTAGACGGAGAAGACCCTGGTGTACCTATTTAGACAGAGAAGACCCTGGTGTACCTATCTAGATGGAGAAGATCCTGGTGAACCTACGTAGATGGAGAAGATCCTGGTTGACCTATCTAGGCGGAGAAGATCCTGGTGGACCTATCTAGGCGGAGAAGACCCCAGAGGACTTATCTAGGCGGAGAAAACTCTGGAGAACCTATCTAGGCAGAGAAGACCCTGGTGGACCTATCTAGGCAGAGAAGAACCTGGAAGACATATCTAGGCAGAGAAGATCCTGGAGGACCTATCTAGATGGAGAAGACACTAAAGGACCTATCTAGGCGGAGAAGACCCTGGAGGACCTGTCTAGGTAGAGAAGACCCTGGTGGACCGATCTAGACGGAAAACATCCTGGTGGACTGATCTAGATGGACAAGACTCTGGAAAACCTATCTAGGCGGAGAAGATTCTGGAGAACCTATCTAGGCGGAGAAGACCCTGGTGCACGGGATCGATCTTTCTATACAGCGTCCTTCCATCAAGTACTGGGCATTAATCCAATAGAGTGGGAGAAGCGGGGAAAATCAGTATGTTCATGTATGCAGTCGGTGACCGGTTGACTCTGCTCCCAATCCTCTGCTTATGGTTGCAACGTGATGGGCAGCTCTTGAGCACAGACTGCTGCTGTAGTAAGTGTAATCCTGTGCAGCCTGAGTGCTCAGATGATACAACTTACTGCTAAATGTGTTCTCAAACTCCTTGATGGTAAAGTGGCTTTGTGACATAGTGATGGAAACCTGTGGACATTCAGTGGTAGCCCCTGTGACCGCTGTAATAACCGCCGTCATGTTGTTTACACAGAATAATATATATAAAATGTAATTTCTAAAGAACATGTAGATTATTACATTATTATCACCTATTGTACCATCACCCATTCCCTGTAGACTGTGAGCCCTCGCGGGCAGGGTCCTCTCTCCTCCTATACCAGTCTGTTTTGTACTGTTAATGATTGTTGTACGTATACCCTCTTTCACTTGTAAAGCGCCATGGAATAAATGGCGCTATAATAATAAATAATAATAATAATAATAATTATTATGAACATCTTTCTTTAGGAATGAATGGCGTGCCTTACCACACATGGGCACCAGATGGCGTCCTCCACCATTGCCATCCAGTCGTGTCAGTTGTGCATCACTCCGGTATCTGGCAGCCGCACCTCCTCTGCCCCCAGCAGTGAATGCCACCAAAGCTGGAATCAGCGCCCTCCGCTGCAGGCAGGGTCCAGTGACGTATACTCAGGAGCCATATCTGAGCTGTCAAATATGGGGGCAGGGAACGCAGATATGGCAAGAAACTGCCCTGAGACACAGAGCAATGACGAATCCTAGTAGTAAAACCTGTTACATGGCGCATCTGATTTATGCTAATATATGTAAATCCGCCCAGACCTCAGCTATACGTCAATAAGGAGATATATACCGCGCTGATATTCAATGGTATATTAATATAATCTCTTTATTGTTCGTACAGGTCTACGCGTTTCAGAGACATCCGTCTCCTCCATCTGGACATCTACAGGTCTACGCGTTTCAGAGACATCCGTCTCCTTCCTCAGGACATCTACAGGTCTACGTGTTTCAGAGACATCCATCTCCTTCCTCAGGACATCTACAGGTCTACGTGTTTCAGAGACATCCATCTCCTTCCTCAGGACATCTACAGGTCTACGCATTTCAGAGACATCCGTCTCCTCCATCTGGACATCTACAGGTCTACGCATTTCAGAGACATCCGTCTCCTCCATCTGGACATCTACAGGTCTACGCGTTTCAGAGACATCCGTCTCCTTCCTCAGGACATCTACAGGTCTACGCGTTTCAGAGACATCCATCTCCTTCCTCAGGACATCTACAGGTCTACGCGTTTCAGAGACATTCGTCTCCTTCCTCAGGACATCAACAGGTCTACACGTTTCAGAGACATCCGTCTCCTTCATCTGGACATCTACAGGTCTACGCGTTTCAGAGACATCCATCTCCTTCCTCAGGACATCAACAGGTCTACGCGTTTCAGAGACATTCGTCTCCTTCCTCAGGACATCAACAGGTCTACACGTTTCAGAGACATCCGTCTCCTTCATTTGGACATTGACATTGATTCCTCAGGACATTAATTTTTTTTTAATTTTTTTTCTTTTTTTATGTCTTGGGAATAATTTATACATAAATTCAAATAAATATATCTGTGTGAATTCTTGCTATCTTTTTCATGTATAATGTGACTGTTTGTATGACCAGTATTGTAACAGTGGAACGTCCCGCCATGATGTGAATTGGTGGAGGGCGGATCTGCGGACGTGGCATCACACATGTATATATAGAAGCTCTTTCTGAGTTGGTAATGATTGTTCCTTTGATGTCCTGAGGAAGGAGACGGATGTCTCTGAAACGCGTAGACCTGTACAAACAATAGAGATTATATTAATATACCATTGGGTATCAGCGCGGTATATACCTGATTCTACTTACGTCCTACTACATAGTATAGGGAACCTGACACCACACAGAAACGCGACTAATAAATCTGCAAGAAAAGGAATGTGTTATGCAGGCGACCCTGTAAACACGACCGACATGCCGCTATACTTAGCCTTTTCCAAGGTCAATCTACAAAAGGATGAACTCATTCAAGAACAAATGAATAAAAACAGATAATGCCACAGTTAAGGCCACTTTACACGCTGCGACATCGCTAGCGCTAGCCCCCGCCCCCGTCGTATGTGCGACATTTGGTGATCGCTGCTGTAGTGAACATTATCGCTACGGCAGTGTCACACGCACTTACCTGCCCTGCGATGTCGCTGTGACCGCTGAACAATCACGCCCTCAAGGGAGAGGTGCGTTCGGCGTCACAGCGACATCACTAAGAGGCCGGCCAATAGCAGAGGAGGGGCGGAGATGAGCGGGACATAACATCCCGCCCACCTCCTTCCTTCCTCATTGTCAGCGGGATGCAGGTACGGTGAGTTTCGTCGTTTCTGCGGTGTCACACACAGCGATGTGCGCTGCCGCAGGGACGAGGAACAACCTCACTACTCACTTGTCAACAATTTTTGGTGTTGGAGCGACCTCTCCAATACAAACGATTTTTACCTCTTTTGCGATCATTTTAGGTCGCTCAGAGGTGTTACATGCTGACCCCGACAATATATCGTTACCAATGTCGCAGCGTGTATAGCACCCTTAACTGTAAAGAACCCTTTCCTATTTAGCTGCCGGAATCTCTTCTCTTCCCCCGCAGTGAGCGCCCCTGGTCCTTAGTATTGTCTCCCCCGCAGTGAGTGCCCCCTGGTCCTTAGTATTGTCTCCCCCGCAGTGAGTGCCCCCTGGTCCTTAGTATTGTCTCCCCCGCAGTGAGTGCCCCCTGGTCCTTAGTATTGTCTCCCCCGCAGTGACTGCCCCCTGGTCCTTAGTATTGTCTCCCCCGCAGTGAGTGCCCCCTGGTCCTTAGTATTGTCTCCCCCGCAGTGAGTGCCCCCTGGTCCTTAGTATTGTCTCCCCCGCAGTGAGTGCCCCCTGGTCCTTAGTATTGTCTCCCCCGCAGTGAGTGCCCCCTGGTCCTTAGTATTGTCTCCCCCGCAGTGACTGCCCCTGGTCCTTAGTATTGTCTTTGGAAGAAATAAGTCATGTGCCAGTCCTTTATATTGACCACACATGTATTTATACATATAAATGAGATCTCCTCTGAGACGTCTTTTTTCTAAGCTAAACATATCTAACTTTTCCATCCTCTCATCATACGGGCGGCCTCCATTACTCATCATACGGGCGGCCTCCATTCCTCATCACACAGGCGGCCTCCATTACTCATCATACGGGCGGCCTCCATTCCTCATCATGCGGGCGGCCTCCATTCCTCATCATACGGGCAGCCTCCATTACTCATCATACGGGCGGCCTCCATTACTCATCATACAGGCGGCCTCCATTACTCATCATACGGGCGGCCTCCATTACTCATCATACGGGCGGCCTCCATTCCTCATCATACGGGCAGCCTCCATTACTCATCATACGGGCGGCCTCCATTCCTCATCATTCGGGCGGCCTCCATTCCTCATCATACGGGCAGCCTCCATTACTCATCATACGGGCGCCTCCATTACTCATCATACGGGCGGCCTCCATTCCTCATCATTCGGGCGGCCTCCATTACTCATCATACGGGCGGCCTCCATTCCTCATCATGTGGGCGGCCTCCATTCCTCATCATACAGGCAGCCTTCATTCCTCATCATACGGGCGGCCTCCATTACTCATCATACGGGCGGCCTCCATTACTCATCATACAGGCAGCCTCCATTACTCATCATACGGGCGGCCTCCATTACTCATCATACGGGCGGCCTCGATTACTCATCATACGGGCGGCCTCCATTCCTCATCATACGGGCGGCCTCCATTCCTCATCATGCGGGCGACCTCCATTACTCATCATACGGGCGGCCTCCATTACTCATCATACGGGCGGCCTCCATTACTCATCCTACGGGCGGCCTCCATTACTCATCCTACGGGCGGCCTCCATTCCTCATCATGTGGGCGGCCTCCATTACTCATCATACGGGCGGCCTCCAATACTCATCATACGGGCAGCCTCCATTACTCATCATACGGGCGGCCTCCATTACTCATCATACGGGCGGCCTCCATTCCTCATCACACAGGCGGCCTCCATTACTCATCATACGGGCGGCCTCCATTCCTCATCACACAGGCGGCCTCCATTACTCATCATACGGGCGGCCTCCATTCCTCATCATGCGGGCGGCCTCCATTCCTCATCATACGGGCAGCCTCCATTACTCATCATACGGGCGGCCTCCATTACTCATCATACAGGCGGCCTCCATTACTCATCATACGGGCGGCCTCCATTACTCATCATACGGGCGGCCTCCATTCCTCATCATACGGGCAGCCTCCATTACTCATCATACGGGCGGCCTCCATTCCTCATCATTCGGGCGGCCTCCATTCCTCATCATACGGGCAGCCTCCATTACTCATCATACGGGCGCCTCCATTACTCATCATACGGGCGGCCTCCATTCCTCATCATTCGGGCGGCCTCCATTACTCATCATACGGGCGGCCTCCATTCCTCATCATGTGGGCGGCCTCCATTCCTCATCATACAGGCAGCCTTCATTCCTCATCATACGGGCGGCCTCCATTACTCATCATACGGGCGGCCTCCATTACTCATCATACGGGCAGCCTCCATTACTCATCATACGGGCGGCCTCCATTACTCATCATACGGGCGGCCTCGATTACTCATCATACGGGCGGCCTCCATTCCTCATCATACGGGCGGCCTCCATTCCTCATCATGCGGGCGACCTCCATTACTCATCATACGGGCGGCCTCCATTACTCATCATACGGGCGGCCTCCATTACTCATCCTACGGGCGGCCTCCATTACTCATCCTACGGGCGGCCTCCATTCCTCATCATGTGGGCGGCCTCCATTACTCATCATACGGGCGGCCTCCAATACTCATCATACGGGCAGCCTCCATTACTCATCATACGGGCGGCCTCCATTACTCATCATATGGGCGGCCTCCATTCCTCATCATACGGGCGGCCTCCATTCCTCATCATGCGGGCGGCCTCCATTCCTCATCATGCGGGCGGCCTCCATTACTCATCGTACGGGCGACCTCCATTACTCATCATACGGGCGGCCTCCATTACTCATCCTACGGGCGGCCTCCATTCCTCATCATGTGGGCGGCCTCCATTCCTCATCATACGGGCGGCCTCCATTACTCATCATACGGGCGGCCTCCATTACTCATCATGCGGGCGGCCTCCATTACTCATCACACGGGCGGCCTCCATTACTCATCATACGGGCGGCCTCCATTACTCATCATACGGGCGGCCTCCATTACTCATCATACGGGCAGCCTCCATTACTCATCATACGGGCGGCCTCCATTCCTTGTAATAATCCAGTTGCCACTTTTGCACTGCCTCTAACTTCTGAATGTCCTTTATAAAATGTGGAGCCTAAAACTGGATCCCGTATTCCAGATGTGGCCTCACAAGTTATTTGTAATGAGAATACCCAAGTCCTTCTCCTGTTCTGTAGTCCCGAGTTTACTTCCATTTAATGTATACGTAGCTATAGGATTACTCCGTTCTAGGTGCATTACTTTACATTTATCAACATTAAATCCCATTTGCCAAGTATCTGCCCATTCTGACATCTTATCCAGATCTTTTTGTAATATTGTACTATCAAGGTCAGATTTTAATATCCTACATTGTTTGGTGTCATCAGCAAAGACTGACACTGTACTATCAATCCCATCCACAAGGTCATTAATAAAGAGATTATAAAGAATCAGTCCTAGCACAGATCCCTGCGGCCCCCACTGCTCCCAGTACAGATCCGTGCGGCCCCCACTGCTCCCGGTACAGATCCCTGCGGCCCCCACTGCTCCCAGTACAGATCCCTGCGGTCTCCACTGCTCCCAGCATAGATCCCTGCGGTCCCCACTGCACCCGGTACAGATCCCTGCGGTCCTCACTGCTCCCGGTACAGATCCCTGCGGCCCCCACTGCTCCCGGTACAGATCCCTGCGGTCCCCACTGCTCCCGGTACAGATCCCTGCGGTCCCCACTGCTCCCGGTACAGATCCCTGCGGCCCCCACTGCTCCCGGTACAGATCCCTGCGCTCCCCACTGCTCCCAGTACAGATCCCTGCGGTCTCCACTGCTCCCAGCACAGATCCCTGCGGTCCCCACTGCTCCCGGTACAGATCCCTGCGGTCCCCACTGCTCCCGGTACAGATCCCTGCGGTCCCCACTGCTCCCGGTACAGATCCCTGCGGTCCCCACTGCTCCCGGTACAGATCCCTGCGGTCCCCACTGCTCCCGGTACAGATCCCTGCGGTCCCCACTGCTCCCAGTACAGAGCCCTGCGGTCCCCACTGCTCCCAGTACAGATCCCTGCGGTCCCCACTGCTCCCGGTACAGATCCCTGCGCTCCCCACTGCTCCCAGTACAGATCCCTGCGGTCTCCACTGCTCCCAGCACAGATCCCTGCGGTCCCCACTGCTCCCAGTACAGATCCCTGCGGCCCCCACTGCTCCCGGCACAGATCCCTGCGGTCCCCACTGCTCCCAGTACAGATCCCTGCGGTCTCCACTGCTCCCAGCACAGATCCCTGCGGTCCCCACTGCTCCCAGTGTCGCGGGCGGAGGAGGGGACGCCGCGCTCTCCCTCTGCTCGGGTCCGGCTGCTGCCGCTGCTCGGTGGCTCGAGCGTTGGGCCGGATCCCGGGGACTCGAGCGGCGCTCCTCGCCCGTGAGTGAAAGGGGATTGGGATTTGGGATTGTTTATTGTCCGTGACGCCACCCACGGTTGTGGTGATTTGTTGACACCACCGCTGCTCTGTATGGGGATCCCGGGAGTGGTGGTATGGAGCAGCTAGATGTGAGTCCTCCCCTCCGTGGGTAGGGGGGTTGGTTGTCCCGGGGCCCAGTGATGAGGTGGGAGATGCAGGGCTTGGTGGGCGCAGGGACGCGGGGGCAGCGCTGTGCCTTGTGGCACTGTGGTACTCACTCAGCCTGAGACGATGACACAGTTCTCGGTAAAACACACGGCTGGAAAGACGGTTCCCACGGACGGCTGCACTTGCTTTCCCCAGTAGGTGACGGTGACGGTCCCTTTTTCCTGCACCTAAGATGATGATGGTTGCGATGGGTTCCCACCGGTAACCCGCTCCCCGGCTTGGATATGGGCCGGAGGAGCCCTACTTTGCCCGCAGGCGCAGGCCCTGAGAAACTGGTGCCCTGGCGGTGGCGGTGTCTCTCCGTTACGGTTGGACTGTTGCCTTCAATCGGGACTTGGTTGTTAGGAGATAGATGTCCCCTTCACTGACGGATTTGGAAAATTATGGCGACTCCTAGCCTTGCCGGGATCCGAAAGGCCCCTGCCCTGGTGCTGACTGTTCTTCATATACTGTTCCAGACCGCCGGGTCACCACCCGTCCGCGGTCCTTCCAGCAACCTCCGAGCAGTCCCCCTGCAGACTATCACCGCCGTCTGCTGACCTTGCTGTCACAGTCCGGGGCACACACCCGGACCAACTTCAGGCTTCCTTAACTGTCACTTTTTACTCTTTTTCTCCAGCTCCTCTACCACTTCACTTCCTTCTACTTTCACTTCCTAAACTCATCTGCCTGGTTCTTCCCGCCTCCAGGGCTGTGAACTCCTCGGTGGGCGGAGCCAACCGCCTGGCCCACCCCCTGGTGTGGACATCAGCCCCTGGAGGAAGGCAACAAGGATTTTTGGTTAGCCTAGGTGTTCCTAACTGGAGTGTAGGGTGTGGTGGTGTTATGACCTGTGACCCCTGGCTTGCCCAGGGCGTCATATTCCCCCTTAGCAAAATGCAGACCGTCCGCGGGCTGCCCGTCCAACACCGGTTTTATTTTCTGAAAAATATATAAAGGTAAAACAGTAAACATAACAACTTATGACATCATCCCACATCGGGAGGTTCAGTACTTAAACGTTGCAAACGGTTTACGGTTACGGTCTCCGCTCTCTCCCACCCAAGCAACCTGGCCCTGATGCTGCCCCTAAAACCCAGGCAGCACCCCTTTGACCCCAGTCCAGCACAAGTTACCCGAGCGGGATCTGTCCTTCCCCTCCAGAGGGTAGCCACCAGTTCCTGTGGTGGCTGGGCCCCAGCCTGCTCTGCTGTGGGCCCTCCCTCCAACCTGCCTCTCCGGAGGCGGTAACTGCGGAAACGGTAAAACAACTTATTTACATGCCACTTAACTTTTGTGGTTGCCCTGCAAGTTCACGGGCTTGTCCATGGAAAGTTCTCCATGCAACTTTTTAAACGGTCCCCACGGGGACAACGGTGCCGGCAATGGCCGGTTTCCTCAATCACGGTCAGACAATCTGGTAACTGTTCGGTTAT
Organism: Anomaloglossus baeobatrachus; assembly: GCF_048569485.1. Classification (NCBI taxonomy): domain Eukaryota; kingdom Metazoa; phylum Chordata; class Amphibia; order Anura; family Aromobatidae; genus Anomaloglossus; species Anomaloglossus baeobatrachus. The sequence goes on from NC_134364.1 coordinate 126,730,325, forward strand.
CATTTTTGCTTATCATCTTTAAAACTTTCAAAACAAAACTCAGTGGTGGTCCCAACGGGGACGGTGCAACGGTGCTCCGCTGCCTTACTCAGATTCTTCGGCTGAGGCGGACCCATCCTCTGCCACCAGCATATCAAACATGCACTGACATGCCTGCTGTGACAGGGGTACCCGGTACCCATTTCCACCGGTACGCGGGGTATGGAAAACCACGAGGTCTCCTACATAGCAGGAACGCTCACTTGCCTCTTCAAACTCAGCAGCGGACCCGGGGCTGGGGCCGGAGTCATCATCGCTTGTTCCTGCGCCAGGCGGGTCACCGCCAGCTGCCGCAGCCTCCTGGCCTCCAGCATCCAGCACATCAGATCCTTCCGCAGTAGCACGGGGCAGCAGGTCAGGCGAGATTACACTGAGGCGCCCCAAAAGTAATGGCAAGGATGATGCATAGGTCGAGACTAGGCCGGGCCCCTCAGCCGCAGCGGCCGGTCCTGGTAGGACATAGGGACGTGGGTCACCAGTCGGTTCTGCTACATCCGTTCCCCCTCCGTACATCGGGGCGGTTGCAATCAGCATCTCCACCTCGTTGGTCCACTGCTCCATCATTCTGAAGATCTGATCCTGCTGACGTTGATGGAATTGAATCACCCAGGCTTTCATCCATGCCACGGTCCCGGGCTCGGGGTCTGGCACAATCACTGCCGGGGCTTCTGGCACACTTTCATTACAGGGCCGCGGTTCCAGCAGTTCCCCCGGGAACGATTCGGGAACGTCCTGAGTGTCTGCAGCCGGTTGGTCCGCCGGGGCGGATTGGCAGGGTATCGCTACCGGTTGGGCAGGTAGCGGGCCTAGTGGTGGGGCGGCAGCAGCTAACGCGGGTAGCGGGGCGAGAGGCAGGGTGAGCGGAGGCAGGCCGGGCCCCTCAGCTTCAATGGCCGATCCCTCGGGAATACAGGGGCGTGGGTCTCTTACCCGCTCCTCCAAATCCTCTTCCACCTCGCGTATCCGCATAGCTGCCACCACGTCCGCCATGTCGGTCTCCCACTCCTCCAGGAGGAGTTGCATGTGGGCCTGCAGACGGTTACTCAGCGGGACGGTCCGGTCCCTCAACCACGTCGCCGTGCCGGGCGCGGGGGCTTCCTCGTTGGGAGTTGGGTTGTACATCTTGGCAATCGTGCCTTCCAGGAACCCGGTATTGCTGCAGAGTCCTGGCGTCTCTGCTTTTATAGCTGCGTTCACATGCAGCCAGCCGCCATTGCGTCCCCCTTAGCTTCTTTCCGGCCCCTCCTCTCTCGGGGCGGGGTTTTGGCCTTCGCGCCTCTACTACTCGAGAAGACGCTCGAGCGGGAACTTTTCGCGCCAAAGATGGCGACTTCTGAATTTTTCCGGCCGGATACCTCCGGCGGTCACAAGGCGCACCTCTACCCAACGGCAGAGCGGTAAGATCCTGTTCGTGACGCCAAGTTGTCGCGGGCGGAGGAGGGGACGCCGCGCTCTCCCTCTGCTCGGGTCCGGCTGCTGCGGCCTGCTGCTGCCGCTGCTCGGTGGCTCGAGCGATGGGCCGGATCCCGGGGACTCGAGCGGCGTTCCTCGCCCGTGAGTGAAAGGGGATTGGGATTTGGGATTGTTTATTGTCCGTGACGCCACCCACGGTTGTGGTGATTTGTTGACACCACCGCTACTCTGTATGGGGATCCCGGGAGTGGTGGTATGGAGCAGCTAGATGTGAGTCCTCCCCTCCGTGGGTAGGGGGGTTGGTTGTCCCGGGGCCCAGTGATGAGGTGGGTGATGCAGGGCTTGGTGGGGTGCAGGGACGCGGGGGCAGCTCTGTGCCTTGCGGCACTGTGGTACTCACTCAGCCTGAGACGATGACACAGTTCTCGGTAAAACACACGGCTGGAAAGACGGTTCCCACGGACGGCTGCACTTGCTTTCCCCAGTAGGTGACAGTGACGGTCCCTTTTTCCTGCACCTAAGATGATGATGGTTGCGATGGGTTCCCACCGGTAACCCGCTCCCCGGCTTGGATATGGGCCGGAGGAGCCCTACTTTGCCCGCAGGCGCTGGCCCTGAGAAACTGGTGCCTTGGCGGTGGCGGTGTCTCTCTGTTACGGTTGGGCTGTTGCCTTCAATCGGGACTTGGTTGTTAGGAGACAGTCGTCCCCTTCACTGACGGATTTGGCAAATTATGGCGACTCCTAGCCTTGCCGGGATCCGAGAGGCCCCTGCCCTGGTGCTGACTGTTCTTCGTATACTGCTCCAGACCGCCGGGTCACCACCCGTCCGCGGTCCTTCCAGCAACCTCCGAGCAGTCCCCCTGCGGACTATCACCGCCGTCTGCTGACCTTGCTGTCACTGTCCGGGCACACAGCCGGACCAACTTCAGGCTTCCTTAACTGTCACTTTTTACTCTTTTTCTCCAGCTCCTCTTCCACTTCACTTCCTTCTGCTTTCACTTCCTAAACTCATCTCCCTGGTTCTTCCCGCCTCCAGGGCTGTGAACTCCTCGGTGGGCGGAGCCAACTGCCTGGCCCACCCCCTGGTGTGGACATCAGCCCCTGGAGGAAGGCAACAAGGATTTTTCGTTAGCCTAGGTGTTCCTAACTGGGGTGTAGTTATGGTGGTGTTATGACCTGTGACCCCTGGCTTGCCCAGGGCATCACATCAGCACAGATCCCTGCGGTCCCCACTGCTCACAGTACAGATCCCTGCGGCCCCCACTGCTCCCAGTACAGATCCCTGCGGTCCCCACTGCTCCCAGTACAGATCCCTGCGGTCCCCACTGCTCCCAGTACAGATCCCTGCGGTCCCCACTGCTCCCAGTACAGATCCCTGCGGTCCCCACTGCTCCCAGTACAGATCCCTGCGGTCCCCACTGCTCCCAGTACAGATCCCTGCGGTCCCCACTGCTCCCAGTACAGATCCCTGCGGTCCCCACTGCTCCCAGTACAGATCCCTGCGGTCCCCACTGCTCCCAGTACAGATCCCTGCGGTCCCCACCGCTCACAGTACAGATCCCTGCGGTCCCCACTGCTCCCAGTACAGATCCCTGCGGACCGCACTGCTCCCAGTACAGATCCCTGCGCTCCCCACTGCTCCCAGTACAGAGCCCTGCGCTCCCCACTGCTCCCAGTACAGATCCCTGCGGTCCCCACTGCTCCCAGTACAGATCCCTGCGGTCCCCACTGCTCCCAGTACAGATCCCTGCGGTCCCCACTGCTCCCAGTACAGATCCCTGCGGCACCCCACTGCTCCCAGTACAGAGCCCTGCGGTCCCCACTGCTCCCAGTACAGAGCCCTGCGGTCCCCACTGCTCCCAGTACAGATCCCTGCGGCCCCCACTGCTCCCAGTACAGATCCCTGCGGTCCCCACTGCTCCCAGTACAGATCCCTGCGCTCCCCACTGCTCCCAGTACAGTGCCCTGCGGTCCCCACTGCTCCCAGTACAGTGCCCTGCGGTCCCCACTGCTCCCAGTACAGATCCCTGCGCTCCCCACTGCTCCCAGTACAGATCCCTGCGCTCCCCACTGCTCCCAGTACAGAGCCCTGCGGTCCCCACTGCTCCCAGTACAGATCCCTGCGGTCCTCACTGCTCCTAGTACAGATCCCTGCGGTCCTCACTGCTCCCAGTACAGATCCCTGCGATCCCCACTGCTCCCAGTACAGATCCCTGCGGTCCCCACTGCTCCCAGTACAGATCCCTGCGGTCCCCACTGCTCCCAGTACAGATCCCTGCGGTCCCCACTGCTCCCAGTACAGATCCCTGCGGTCCCCACTGCTCCCAGTACAGATCCCTGCGGTCCCCACTGCTCCCAGTACAGATCCCTGCGGTCCCCACTGCTCCCAGTACAGATCCCTGCGGTCCCCACTGCTCCCAGTACAGATCCCTGCGGTCCCCACCGCTCACAGTACAGATCCCTGCGGTCCCCACTGCTCCCAGTACAGATCCCTGCGGACCGCACTGCTCCCAGTACAGATCCCTGCGCTCCCCACTGCTCCCAGTACAGAGCCCTGCGCTCCCCACTGCTCCCAGTACAGATCCCTGCGGTCCCCACTGCTCCCAGTACAGATCCCTGCGGTCCCCACTGCTCCCAGTACAGATCCCTGCGGTCCCCACTGCTCCCAGTACAGATCCCTGCGGCACCCCACTGCTCCCAGTACAGAGCCCTGCGGTCCCCACTGCTCCCAGTACAGAGCCCTGCGGTCCCCACTGCTCCCAGTACAGATCCCTGCGGCCCCCACTGCTCCCAGTACAGATCCCTGCGGTCCCCACTGCTCCCAGTACAGATCCCTGCGGCCCCCCACTGCTCCCAGTACAGATCCCTGCGGCCCCCACTGCTCCCAGTACAGATCCCTGCGGCCCCCACTGCTCCCAGTACAGATCCCTGCGCTCCCCACTGCTCCCAGTACAGTGCCCTGCGGTCCCCACTGCTCCCAGTACAGTGCCCTGCGCTCCCCACTGCTCCCAGTACAGATCCCTGCGCTCCCCACTGCTCCCAGTACAGATCCCTGTGCTCCCCACTGCTCCCAGTACAGAGCCCTGCGGTCCCCACTGCTCCCAGTACAGATCCCTGCGGTCCTCACTGCTCCTAGTACAGATCCCTGCGGTCCTCACTGCTCCCAGTACAGATCCCTGCGGTCCCCACTGCTCCCAGTACAGATCCCTGCGGTCCCCACTGCTCCCAGTACAGATCCCTGCGGCACCCCACTGCTCCCAGTACAGATCCCTGCGGTCCCCACTGCTCCCAGTACAGATCCCTGCGGTCCCCACTGCTCCCAGTACAGAGCCCTGCGGTCCCCACTGCTCCCAGTACAGATCCCTGCGGTCCCCACTGCTCCCAGTACAGATCCCTGCGGTCCCCACTGCTCCCAGTACAGATCCCTGCGGCACCCCACTGCTCCCAGTACAGAGCCCTGCGGTCCCCACTGCTCCCAGTACAGAGCCCTGCGGTCCCCACTGCTCCCAGTACAGATCCCTGCGCTCCCCACTGCTCCCAGTACAGTGCCCTGCGGTCCCCACTGCTCCCAGTACAGTGCCCTGCGGTCCCCACTGCTCCCAGTACAGATCCCTGCGCTCCCCACTGCTCCCAGTACAGATCCCTGTGCTCCCCACTGCTCCCAGTACAGAGCCCTGCGGTCCCCACTGCTCCCAGTACAGATCCCTGCGGTCCTCACTGCTCCTAGTACAGATCCCTGCGGTCCTCACTGCTCCCAGTACAGATCCCTGCGGTCCCCACTGCTCCCAGTACAGATCCCTGCGGTCCCCACTGCTCCCAGTACAGATCCCTGCGGCACCCCACTGCTCCCAGTACAGATCCCTGCGGTCCCCACTGCTCCCAGTACAGATCCCTGCGGTCCCCACTGCTCCCAGTACAGAGCCCTGCGGTCCCCACTGCTCCCAGTACAGATCCCTGCGGTCCCCACTGCTCCCAGTACAGATCCCTGCGGTCCCCACTGCTCCCAGTACAGATCCCTGCGGCACCCCACTGCTCCCAGTACAGAGCCCTGCGGTCCCCACTGCTCCCAGTACAGAGCCCTGCGGTCCCCACTGCTCCCAGTACAGATCCCTGCGGCCCCCACTGCTCCCAGTACAGATCCCTGCGGTCCCCACTGCTCCCAGTACAGATCCCTGCGCTCCCCACTGCTCCCAGTACAGTGCCCTGCGGTCCCCACTGCTCCCAGTACAGTGCCCTGCGGTCCCCACTGCTCCCAGTACAGATCCCTGCGCTCCCCACTGCTCCCAGTACAGATCCCTGCGCTCCCCACTGCTCCCAGTACAGAGCCCTGCGGTCCCCACTGCTCCCAGTACAGATCCCTGCGGTCCTCACTGCTCCTAGTACAGATCCCTGCGGTCCTCACTGCTCCCAGTACAGATCCCTGCGGTCCCCACTGCTCCCAGTACAGATCCCTGCGGTCCCCACTGCTCCCAGTACAGATCCCTGCGGCACCCCACTGCTCCCAGTACAGATCCCTGCGGTCCCCACTGCTCCCAGTACAGATCCCTGCGGTCCCCACTGCTCCCAGTACAGAGCCCTGCGGTCCCCACTGCTCCCAGTACAGATCCCTGCGGTCCCCACTGCTCCCAGTACAGATCCCTGCGGTCCCCACTGCTCCCAGTACAGATCCCTGCGGTCCCCACTGCTCCCAGTACAGATCCCTGCGCTGCCCACTGCTCCCAGTACAGATCCCTGCGCTGCCCACTGCTCCCAGTACAGATCCCTGCGCTGCCCACTGCTCCCAGTACAGATCCCTGCGGTCCCCACTGCTCCCAGTACAGATCCCTGCGGTCCCCACTGCTCCCAGTACAGAGCCCTGCGCCGCCCACTGCTCCCAGTACAGATCCCTGCGGTCCCCACTGCTCCCAGTACAGATCCCTGCGGTCCCCACTGCTCCCAGTACAGATCCCTGCGGTCCCCACTGCTCCCTGTACAGATCCCTGCGGTCCCCACTGCTCCCAGTACAGATCCCTGCGCTGCCCACTGCTCCCAGTACAGATCCCTGCGGTCCCCACTGCTCCCAGTACAGATCCCTGCGGTCCCCACTGCTCCCTGTACAGATCCCTGCGGCCCCCACTGCTCCCAGTACAGATCCCTGCGGCCCCCACTGCTCCCAGTACAGATCCCTGCGGTCCCCACTGCTCCCAGTACAGAGCCCTGCGGTCCCCACTGCTCCCTGTACAGATCCCTGCGGTCCCCACTGCTCCCAGTACAGATCCCTGCGACCCCCACTGCACCCAGTACAGATCCCTGCGGTCCCCACTGCTCCCTGTACAGATCCCTGCGGCCCCCACTGCTCCCAGTACAGATCCCTGCTGTCCCCACTGCTCCCAGTACAGATCCCTGCGGCCCCCACTGCTCCCAGTACAGATCCCTGCGGCCCCCACTGCTCCCAGTACAGATCCCTGCGGTCCCCACTTCTCCCAGTACAGAGCCCTGCGGTCCCCACTGCTCCCTGTACAGATCCCTGCGGTCCCCACTGCTCCCAGTACAGATCCCTGCGACCCCCACTGCACCCAGTACAGATCCCTGCGGCCCCCACTGCTCCCAGTACAGAGCCCTGCGGCCCCCACTGCTCCCAGTACAGATCCCTGCGGCCCCCACTGCTCCCTGTACAGATCCCTGCGGTCCCCACTGCTCCCAGTACAGATCCCTGCGGTCCCCACTGCTCCCAGTACAGATCCCTGCGGTCCCCACTGCTCCCAGTACAGATCCTTGCGGCCCCCACTGCTCCCAGTACAGATCCCTGCGGCCCCCACTGCTCCCAGTACAGATCCCTGCGGTCCCCACTGCTCCCAGTACAGATCCCTGCGGTCCCCACTGCTCCCAGTACAGATCCCTGCGGCCCCCACTGCTCCCAGTACAGATCCCTGCGGTCCCCACTGCTCCCAGTACAGAGCCCTGCGGTCCCCACTGCTCCCTGTACAGATCCCTGCGGTCCCCACTGCTCCCAGTACAGATCCCTGCGACCCCCACTACTCCCAGCACAGATCCCTGCGGTCCCCACTGCTCCCGGTACAGATCCCTGCGGTCCCCACTGCTCCCAGTACAGAGCCCTGCGGTCCCCACTGCTCCCAGTACAGATCCCTGCGACCCCCACTACTCCCAGCACAGATCCCTGCGGTCCCCACTGCTCCCAGTACAGATCCCTGCGGTCCCCACTGCTCCCAGTACAGATCCCTGCGGTCCCCACTGCTCCCAGTACAGATCCCTGCGGTCCCCACTGCTCCCAGTACAGATCCCTGCGGCCCCCACTGCTCCCAGTACAGATCCCTGCGGTCCCCACTGCTCCCAGTACAGAGCCCTGCGGTCCCCACTGCTCCCTGTACAGATCCCTGCGGTCCCCACTGCTCCCAGTACAGATCCCTGTGACCCCCACTGCACCCAGTACAGATCCCTGCGGTCCCCACTGCTCCCAGTACAGAGCCCTGCGGTCCCCACTGCTCCCAGTACAGAGCCCTGCGGTCCCCACTGCTCCCAGTACAGAGCCCTGCGGTCCCCACTGCTCCCAGTACAGAGCCCTGCGGTCCCCACTGCTCCCAGTACAGATCCCTGCGGCCCCCACTGCTCCCAGTACAGATCCCTGTGCTCCCCACTGCTCCCAGTACAGATCCCTGCGGTCCCCACTGCTCCCAGTACAGATCCCTGCGGCCCCCACTGCTCCCAGTACAGATCCCTGCGGTCCCCACTGCTCCCAGTACAGAGCCCTGCGGTCCCCACTGCTCCCTGTACAGATCCCTGCGGTCCCCACTGCTCCCAGTACAGATCCCTGTGACCCCCACTGCACCCAGTACAGATCCCTGCGGCCCCCACTGCTCCCAGTACAGATCCCTGCGGCCCCCACTGCTCCCAGTACAGATCCCTGCGGTCCCCACTGCTCCCAGTACAGAGCCCTGCGGTCCCCACTGCTCCCTGTACAGATCCCTGCGGCCCCCACTGCTCCCAGTACAGAGCCCTGCGGTCCCCACTGCTCCCAGTACAGATCCCTGCGGTCCCCACTGCTCCCAGTACAGATCCCTGCGACCCCCACTGCTCCCAGTACAGATCCCTGCGGTCCCCACTGCTCCCAGCACAGATCCCTGCGGTCCCCACTGCTCCCGGTACAGATCCCTGCGGTCCCCACTGCTCCCAGTACAGAGCCCTGCGGTCCCCACTGCTCCCAGTACAGATCCCTGCGACCCCCACTACTCCCAGCACAGATCCCTGCGGTCCCCACTGCTCCCAGTACAGATCCCTGTGGTCCCCACTGCTCCCAGTACAGATCCCTGCGCTCCCCACTGCTCCCAGCACAGATCCCTGCGGTCCCCACTGCTCCCAGTACAGATCCCTGTGGTCCCCACTGCTCCCGGTACAGATCCCTGCGGTCCCCACTGCTCCCAGTACAGAGCCCTGCGGTCCCCACTGCTCCCAGTACAGATCCCTGCGACCCCCACTACTCCCAGCACAGATCCCTGCGGTCCCCACTGCTCCCAGTACAGATCCCTGTGGTCCCCACTGCTCCCAGTACAGATCCCTGCGGTCCCCACTGCTCCCTGTACAGATCCCTGCGGTCCCCACTGCTCCCAGTACAGATCCCTGCGGTCCCCACTGCTCCCAGTACAGATCCCTGTGGTCCCCACTGCTCCCAGTACAGATCCCTGCGGTCCCCACTGCTGACTATGGCCCATTTAGAGAATGTACCATTTATGACTACTCTTTGTTTCCTATCTTTTAGCCAATTCCTTACCCAGTTGCATATTGTGTCCCCCAGTCCTTGCTTCTGGAGCTTTAGTATAAGGCTATTGTGTGGTACAGGAGCAAATGCAAAGTCCAAATAAATCCCATCAGCTGCATTCCCAATATCCAGGTCTGCACTGACCCCCTCATAGAACCCCACAGGTTGGTCAGGCTACTTTCACACTTGCGTTAGTCGCAATCCACCACTTTGGAAAACAGCGCAATCCATTAATGGCTAAGGATACTCTCACACTTGCGTTTATTTCCTTCCGTTACAATCCGCCCTTTTGGAAAACAGCGGAATCCATTAACGGATTCCGCTGTTTCCCATAGACTTGTATGGGTGACGGATTGTACCAAAAGGACCTGCGTTGTTTCCGCTGGGCGACGCTCCGTTGCTTCCGCCCAGCGGGAGGAACGCAGCATGTAACGTTGTTTTGAGCAGCGGAATCCTCTGGATTTCACTGCGCATGCTCTTTTTTTTTTTTTTTTTTAAATCAAACTTAAATCAGCTGATCACCCGGCGGCCGGCTACTGGGAGCGATCAGCTGATCACCCGGCGGCTGGCTGCAGGGAGCGATCAGCTGATCACCCGGCGGCCGGCTACTGGGAGCGATCAGCTGATCACCCGGCGGCCGGCTACTGGGAGCGATCAGCTGATCACCCGGCGGCCGGCTACTGGGAGCGATCAGCTGATCACCCGGCGGCTGGCTGCAGGGAGCGATCAGCTGATCACCCGGCAGCCGGCTACTGGGAGCGATCAGCTGATCACCCGGCGGCCGGCTACTGGGAGCGATCTGCTGATCACCCGGTGGCCGGCTGCAGGGAGCGATCAGCTGATCACCCGGTGGCCGGCTGCAGGGAGCGATCAGCTGATCACCCGGTGGCCGGCTGCAGGGAGCGATCAGCTGATCACCCGGCGGCCGGCAAGTGACAGCGCTCAGCTGATCACCGGCGGTCGGCTGCAGGGAGCAATCAGCTGATTACCCGGCGGCCGGCTGCAGGGAGCAATCAGCTGATCACAAGGTGGCCGGCTGCAGGGAGCAATCAGCTGATCACCCGGAGGGCCGGCTGCAGGGAGCAATCAGCTGATCACCCGGCGGCCGGCTGCAGGGAGCAATCAGCTGATCACCCGGCGGCCGGCTGCAGGGAGCAATCAGCTGATCACCCGGCGGCCGGCTGCAGGGAGCAATCAGCTGATTACCCGGCGGTCGGCTGCAGGGAGCAATCAGCTGATCACCCGGTGGCCGGCTGCAGGGAGCGATCAGCTGATCACCCGGTGGCCGGCTGCAGGGAGCGATCAGCTGATCACCCGGTGGCTGGCTGCAGGGAGCGATCAGCTGATCACCCGGTGGCTGGCTGCAGGGAGCGATCAGCTGATCACCCGGTGGCTGGCTGCAGGGAGCGATCAGCTGATCACCCGGTGGCTGGCTGCAGGGAGCGATCAGCTGATCACCCGGTGGCTGGCTGCAGGGAGCGATCAGCTGATCACCCGGTGGCCGGCTGCAGGGAGCAATCAGCTGATCACCCGGTGGCCGGCTGCAGGGAGCGATCAGCTGATCACCCGGTGGCTGGCTGCAGGGAGCGATCAGCTGATCACCCGGTGGCTGGCTGCAGGGAGCGATCAGCTGATCACCCGGTGGCCGGCTGCAGGGAGCAATCAGCTGATCACCCGGTGGCCGGCTGCAGGGAGCGATCAGCTGATCACCCGGTGGCCGGCTGCAGGGAGCGATCAGCTGATCACCCGGTGGCTGGCTGCAGGGAGCGATCAGCTGATCGTTCACAATAGTCTGACGCTGGTAAAACTGTAAAAAAAAAAAATCAAAACGAATTGCGTTGTTTTGCAGCATCCGTTCCATCCGTTACACAATGCAACGGATACCGTTCAACGCAAGTGTGAAACTAGCCGCTATTTCCCATAGACTTCTATGGACGACGGATTGCGACTATTGTGTCTGCACTGCATCCGCCGGCTGATACTGAGTCATTATTTTGACTGAGCGCCGGCCGGATAGAACGCAGCATGTAACTTTTTTTAGTGACAGATTGCATTGTTTCACACGGAGCATGCTCAGTGCTTGTGTGAAATCAATGTCCAGGGAATCTCTCTCTGGCCGTGGCCAATCAGCTGATCGCCCGGTGGCCGGCTTTTATGAAGATCAGCTGATCGTTCGGCCGCCAGCTGATCAGTTGATTGCTCAAAAAAGCCGGCCGTCAGCCGATCAGCTGATGTTCATAAAAGCAGGCCGCCGGCTGATCAGCTGATCACTCATGAAAGCCGGCTGCCAACTGATCGATGACAAAAGCCGGCCGCCGAGCAATCAGCTGATCTTCATAAAAGCCGGCCGCCGAGCAATCAGCTGATCTTCATAAAAGCCGGCCGCCGAGCAATCAGCTGATCTTCATAAAAGCCGGCCGCCGAGCAATCAGCTGATCTTCATAAAAGCCGGCTGCCGAGCAATCAGCTGATCTTCATAAAAGCCGGCTGCCGAGCAATCAGCTGATCTTCATAAAAGCCGGCCGCCGAGCAATCAGCTGATCTTCATAAAAGCCGGCAGCCGAGCAATCAGCTGATCTTCATAAAAGCCGGCCGCCGAGCAATCAGCTGATCTTCATAAAAGCCGGCCGCCGAGCAATCAGCTGATCTTCATAAAAGCCGGCTGCCGAGCAATCAGCTGATCTTCATAAAAGCCGGCCGCCGAGCAATCAGCTGATCTTCATAAAAGCCGGCCGCCGAGCAATCAGCTGATCTTCATAAAAGCCGGCCGCCCGAGCAATCAGCTGATCTTCATAAAAGCCGGCTGCCGAGCAATCAGCTGATCTTCATAAAAGCCGGCCGCCGAGCAATCAGCTGATCTTCATAAAAGCCGGCCGGCCGAGCAATCAGCTGATCTTCATAAAAGCCGGCTGCCGAGCAATCAGCTGATCTTCATAAAAGCCGGCCGCCGAGCAATCAGCTGATCTTCATAAAAGCCGGCCGCCGAGCAATCAGCTGATCTTCATAAAAGCCGGCCGCCGAGCAATCAGCTGATCTTCATAAAAGCCGGCTGCCGAGCAATCAGCTGATCTTCATAAAAGCCGGCCGCCGAGCAATCAGCTGATCTTCATAAAAGCCGGCCGCCGAGCAATCAGCTGATCTTCATAAAAGCCGGCTGCCGAGCAATCAGCTGATCTTCATAAAAGCCGGCCGCCGAGCAATCAGCTGATCTTCATAAAAGCCGGCCGCCGAGCAATCAGCTGATCTTCATAAAAGCCGGCCGCCGAGCAATCAGCTGATCTTCATAAAAGCCGGCTGCCGAGCAATCAGCTGATCTTCATAAAAGCCGGCCGCTGGCTTTTGTGAGCAATCAGCTGATCGCCCAGCCGAACAGTAAAAAAAAAAAACAAAAAACAATAAAAACTGTCAGTTTTTTTGCAGCATCAGTCACATCAGTTGTGCCACTATCTGCAAAGCATCCGTTGCATCGGTCACAAAACAACTGATTGTGACTGATGCAAAACAACGGAGATGAGAACGTAGCCTTAGACCCGATTTATCTTTCATGAATCCATGCTGTCTGTTATTATATTATTTTCTGCAATATATTTTTGTATGTCATCCCTTAAAATGCCCTCAAAAACTTTGCATACTACTGATGTCACTGACACTGGGGCTACAGGAGAATGACACTGGGGGTACAGGAGAATGACACTGGGGTACAGGAGAATGACACTGGGGGTACAGGAGAATGACACTGGGGAAGAGGATACTGACACTGGGGGTACAGGATACTGACACTGGGGGTACGGGATACTGACACTGGGGGTACAGGAGAATGACACTGGGGGTACAGGAGAATGACACTGGGGGTACAGGAGAATGACACTGGGGGTGCAGGAGAATGACACTGGGGGTACAGGAGAATGACACTGGGGGTACAGGAGAATGACACTGGGGGTACAGGAGAATGACACTGGGGGTACAGGAGAATGACACTGGGGGTGCAGGAGAATGACACTGGGGGTACAGGAGAATGACACTGGGGGTACAGGAGAATGACACTGGGGGTGCAGGAGAATGACACTGGGGGTACAGGAGAATGACACTGGGGGTACAGGAGAATGACACTGACACTGGGGGTACAGGATAATGACACTGGGGGTACAGGAGAATGACACTGGGGTACAGGAGAATGACACTGGGGTACAGGAGAATGACACTGGGGGGTACAGGATAATGACACTGGGGGTACAGGATAATGACACTGGGGGTACAGGAGAATGACATTGACACTGGGGGTACAGGATACTGACACTGGGGGTACAGGAGAATGACACTGGGGGTGCAGGAGAATGACACTGGGGGTGCAGGAGAATGACACTGGGGGTACAGGAGAATGACACTGGGGGTACAGGAGAATGACACTGGGGGTACAGGATAATGACACTGACACTGGGGGTACAGGATAATGACACTGACACTGGGGTACAGGATAATGACACTGGGGGTGCAGGATAATGACACTGGGGTACAGGATAATGACACTGACACTGGGGGTACAGGATACTGACACTGGGGGTACAGGATAATGACACTGACACTGGGGATACAGGATAATGACACTGGGGGTACAGGATAATGACACTGACACTGGGGGTACAGGAGAATGACACTGACACTGGGGGTACAGGATACTGACACTGGGGGTACAGGATACTGACACTGGGGGTACAGGATAATGACACTGGGGGTACAGGAGAATGACACTGGGGGTACAGGAGAATGACACTGGGGGTGCAGGATAATGACACTGGGGGTACAGGAGAATGACACGGGGGGTACAAGAGAATGACACTGGGGTACAGGAGAATGACACTGGGGTACAGGAGAATGACACTAGGGGGTACAGGATAATGACGCTGGGGGTACAGGAGAATGACACTGACACTGGGGGTACAGGAGAATGACACTGGGGGTGCAGGAGAATGACACTGGGGGTGCAGGATACTGACACGGGGGGTACAGGAGAATGACACGGGGGGTACAAGAGAATGACACTGGGGGTACAAGAGAATGACACTGGGGGTACAGGATAATGACACTGACACTGGGGGTACAGGATAATGACACTGGAGGTGCAGGATAATGACACTGGGGGTACAGGATAATGACACTGGGGGTGCAGGATAATGACACTGGGGGTACAGGATAATGACACTGGGGGTACAGGATAATGACACTGACACTGGGGGTACAGGATAATGACACTGGGGGTACAGGATAATGACATTTGAGTCATTGGTGTTACAACCAGTCCCCCCTTGTTGTCTCCCTCTATCAGTGACAATCACTATCCCACAATCAGCCATGGTCAGTATTCGGCTGTGTGCACACGTTGCGTTTTTTACCGCGGAAACGCTGCGTTTAGAACCGCAGCGTTTCAGTGGCAAATTGCATGCGTTCAGCTTTCCCAGCAAAGTGTATGAGAAAGCCGAAAAATCAGTGCACATGCTGCATTTCTAAACGCAGCGTTTTGGATGCCAAAATTCGGTGCGGAAAGAAAAGCAGCATGTCACTTCTTTTGTGCGTTGTGGCTGCGTTCTCTCCCCCATTGAATCAATGATGTGGGGTCAGAACGCAGCTACACCGCAGTGAGCTGCTTTTTTGTTGCGGTCCGCGGGCTTTGTCGGCACACAGAACGCAGGCATTTACCTGGAAGTGAGGTCAAGAGGTTTCCTGTTGACCTCACTTCCTGGCAAAGTCCTGGGAAGCCCCCGGTGTCGCCGAAGTGCCCGCCCCGACCCCCGACCCCCCGACCCCCCTCCCGAAAATCCAACATGGCCGCGCGCACAGTAGCGCACCGGCCGCCCTGCTCCAATGATTTCTGTCGCATGTGCCTTGAGACATGCAACAGAAAACTGTTCCCCAGGCCCTGCCCGGTCACCCCCTATTCCCCCCGGTATTCCCCCTTACCTGTCCGGTCGCAGCGCTGATCCCCCGCGGCTCCCTCCTCCTTCACAGCAGACGCCGGCCGGTCACATGTGCAGAGCAGCTGACAGCTAGCACTGTGTTCAGTGTGAGCTGTGCTGGCTGCTCGGCAGTCTGCAGCTGTGACCCGGGGACAGTGGGTGCAGATTTTTGGCACCCACTCTCCTCAAATGGAGGGTCTGCCCTCCTAGAAAATGGGGGATATGTTCCCTGAACGTGCCCCCATATTCTAGAAGGTCCAGAGGCGACGTGGGACGTCCAAATGGATTTCTGCGGACACATTTTTTTCAAATTTTTTTATTAAATTGGAGAACAAGGGAATGATTTGGGGAGTGTTTTTTCTAATAAAAAATTTTTTGTCATTTTTTTTTTGCTTTTGTTTACTGTCAATTAGTTATGTCGGGTATCTGATAGACGCCGTAACATCACTAATTGCTGGGCTTGATGCCAGGTTACATTACACATCTGGTATCAACCCCATTTATTACCCCGTTTGCCAACGCACCAGGGCGCGGGATGAGTTGGGGCGAAGCGCCAGGATTGGCGCATCTAATGGATGCGCCACTTTTGGGGCGGCTGCGGCCTGCTATTTTTAGGCTGGGAAGAGTCCAATAACCATGGCTCTTCCCACCCTGAGAATACCAGACCCCAGCTGTCAGCTTCACCTTGGCTGGTGATCTAATTTGGGGGGACCCCACGTTATTTTTTTTTTAACTCTTTATTTATAAATTAAAAAAAAAAGCCTGGGGAGCCCTCCAAATTGATCACCAGCCAAGATGAAGCTGCCAGCTGTGGTTTGCAGGCTACAGCTGTCTGCTTTACCCTGACTGGCTATCAAAAATAGGGGGGACCCCACGCCATTTTTTTCATTGGGTTTTTTTTTTTTTTTGGATAAATACTAAGCTAGGCACCCTTTAGTGCCACATGAAAGGTACTAAAGGTGCCAGCTTAGAATATGCAGGCGGGGGTGGGACGTTATATATATTTGACATCCATTCATCCATTGACGCTTTTTAGGCTGTGTGCCCACAATCAGGGTTTGCAGCGTTATGGGCGCTGAGTGTTTTCCCTGCGTCCATAACGCTGCGTTGTGCAGTAGAAGCACAGTGGAAGGATTTTTGGAGATCCTGTGCCCACTGTGCTTCTTTTCTCTGCAGCATAAACTGACCGGTGGCGTGGCTTCCCGAGCCTCAGCATGTCAATTTATGCTGCGGAGACGAGTGTTCTCTGCAGGTAGCATAGAGCTAAAGTCCACAGCATCCTGAACCCAAATCGTGGGCATGGGCAGCTGCAGGAAGGCTGGCACTGTGTACTAGACGCCGTGTCGCTGGATCATGGCCACATAGCCTTAGGCCCCTTTCACACGTCAGTGATTCTGGTACGTTTGTGCTTTTTTTTAAACATACCAGAATCACTGACATACGCAGACCCATTATAATGAATGGGTCTGCTCACACATCAGCGATTTTTCACTGCACGTGTCTCCGTGTGGCGTACCCGCGTGTGCGTGATTGCCGCACGGAGACATGTCCGTTTTTTTCTGGCATCACTGATGTTCCACGGACCACGCAGTGGTGTGATCCGTGAAACTCGTGCCAGAAAAAAACGTGCATTTAAAATAATAAACATTTTTACTCACCCGGCGTCCAGCGATGTCCTCTGCAGCCCGTTCTCCCTGCTGCTTCTGAGCCGGCTCATTATTGTCGCGCATATTCATGATGCGCGACACAGCCGACCCGGAAGCAGCTGCTGCGGGGGTCAGCACCAGCCGAATGCTGCACTGCGGGAGCGATCAGCACCATGGAGAGCGGGAGCGGGCGTAGGTGAGATGATTACTGAGTGCAATCACGGGCCACAGAGAACGGAGCCCGGATTGCACTTAGACAACCCACGTGTGCCGTAATTCACGGCACACGCAGGGACATGTGCGTGTTTTACACGCCAGTGAAAAACGTCAGTGTTTTTCACTGACGTGTGAAACGGGCCTAAAAGTGAGAATATTGTTGCTACAGCAACATTTTGGGTGAAGTAGCTGTGGATTCAAAATGCTTAATATACTCCTGAATAAAATCCTTGAGGGGTGCAGATTCCAAAATGGGGTCACTTGTGGGGGTTTTCTGACGTATAGGTACCCAAGGGGCTCTGCTAATGTGACATGGTGCGCGAAGTTTATTTCAACTTTTCCAAAATTCAAATGGTGCTCCCTCCATTCCAAGCCCTCCCATTTATCCAAACAGAATGTGGAGAAGGAAATGACATCACAGGGTTTTTTTTCCAAAGGTCTGTGTTCAACCAACTTTATTAACACTGACAAGTCTTAAAAAACGCACCTAAAAAACGCATGAAAAACGCATGAAAACTGCATGAAAAACGCATGAAAAACGCATGAAAACTGCATGAAAAACGCATGAAAAACGCATGCATTTTCGATGCGTTTTTCTCAAAAAAGCATTGTTTACAATTCTCCCCTCTGCCAGAGGGTGCGTTTTTTTCCACGCTGAAAAAAAAGCAACGTGTGCACATAGCCTTCCTCATGTTTGTCACTTTGTATTACTGATGTGTAATGTAGACAGCACAGATAAGACTATTTGCTTGTGTGTGGGCGGCAGAATAAAGCTTCTCTGCAGGGAGTCAGAATCTGCCAAGGAACAATGAGGGATTGATAAAGAGCAGGAAAAATCCCACTGATTGAGCAATTACAGGGCAGCATAGTGCACATGGACCGGTCACATCGCCCTGAAATCTTCTCCTGAGTTACCTTCCAGGAGGCAGCTCCTCTCCCCTCCTCTCTGCTCCTCTCCCTCTCCGCACCCCCTCCTCTCCCCTCCCCTTCTCTCCTCTCCCTCTCCGCTCCCCCTCCTCTCCCCTTCTCTCCTCTCCCTCTCCGCTCCCCTCCCCTCTGCTCCTCTCGGCTCCCCTCCTTTCCGCACCCCTCCTCTCTGCTCGCCTCCTCTCCCTTCTTCACCGCTCCCCTCCTCTCCACCAACTCCAATCCCATCCACTCCTCTCCCTTCTTCACCGCTCCCCTCCTCTCCCTTCTTCACCACTCCCCTCCGCTCCCCTCCCCTCCTCTCCCTTCTTTACCGCTCCCCTCCCATCCCATCCACTCCTCTCCCCTCCGCTCCTCTCCGCTCCCCTTCTCTTCTCTCTGATCCTCTCCCCTCCTCTCTGCTCGCCTCCTCTCCTCTCCCTTCTTCACCGCTCCCCTCCTCTTTGCCCCCCTCCCATCCACTCCTCTCCCCTCCTCTCCGCTCCCCTTCCTCTCCCATCCACTCCTCTCCCCTCCGCTGCCCTCCTCTCCGCTGCCCTCCTCTCCTCCCCTCCGCTGCCCTCCTCTCTGCTCTGTGACTCAGAGGTTTTATATGTCTTCATTTAGTTTTTTATTTAACCAGTCGACAAAACAAACAGTGGAAGTGATTGTGTGGCCACGATTCAAGGGCTCAGCCCACCCTATGACTGTGGGCAGACTCAGCTGATTAATAAAGACATGCTCAAACAAATATAAAGACCAGAGTAATTGGCCTCACAGTCACACAAGACGCGGCACCTCACTATGAAGTCCCCAACAATTAGGTAATTGTAAATTGTGAAGACAAGACAAGACAAGACAAGACAAGACAAGACAAGACAAGACAAGACGTGGTGATGAGAATTTTACTCATTATCTATAAAAGATAAATAGAACTATAAAGTTGTAACAGATAATATATATAAATATATACACATCATGCACAACGCAGGAGAATGTGTCCTTCATATCACCGCTTGGTAAGGCGCTTTCACACATCGGTTTTTTGCCATCAGACATGATCCAGCAAAAACTTGAAAAAACGAATCCGGCGTCTGTTGCCGCCGGATCCGTTTTTTTCCCCCACAGACTTCTATTAGCGCCGGATGACCTTGCGTTTCATCCGGCTTTCACCAGATCCGGCAAAATTTGCTTGTCTGGCGGCCGTATGGAACGTTGAATGGAACGTTTATTGTCTCCGTCGAAAAAAACGTATCGTAACGAATCCGGCGCCGCACGGCGTGTTTTATAATGGAATCCTAAGGACGCCGGATTTGGCGTAATACGGCATATGACGGAATCCAACGATGGATCCGGTTTTTTGAACTGAGCATGCTCAGTATCACAACGGATCCATAAAAAAACGGAAGGAACGCATGGAAAAAACTGATGTGATGGATCCGTTTTTTCGCCAGATCCATCACATCAGTTTTTTGGCCGGATCGTGCCTGTTGGCAAAAAACTGATGTGTGAAAGCAGCCTAAGGGGTACTTTGCACGTTGCGACATCGCAGGTGCGATGTCGGTGGGGTCAAATCGAAAGTGACGCACATCCTGCTTCGCTCTCGACATCGCAGTATGTGAATCCTTTTACATACGATTAACGAGCGCAAAAGTGTCGTTATTGTATGATCGGTGTAGGGTCCGACATTTCCATAATTTTGAAGCAGCGATGTTACGATGTTGTTCCTCGTTCCTGCAGCAGCACACACCGCTGTGTATGAAGCCGCAGGAGCGAGGAACATCTCCCACCTGCGTCCCGCCTGCTATGCGGAAGGAAGTAGGTGGGCGGGATGTTACGTCCCGCTCATCTCCGCCCCTCCGCTTCTATTGGCTGCCTGCCGTGTGACATCGCTGTGACGCCGCACAACCCACCCTTTTAGGAAGGAGGCGGGTCGCCGGCCAGAGCGACGTGGCAGGACAGGTAAGTGCTTGTGAAGCTGCCGTAGCGATATGTTCGCTACGGCAGCAATCACAAGATATCGCTGCTGCGACGGGGGCGGGGACTATCGCGCTCGTCATTGCAGCATCGGCTTGCGATGTCGCAACGTGCAAAGCCCGCCTAACACTGCACATCAGACGCCCTATATAGGAGCGCGGCCACGTCTCCTGCCGTCCGTGGCCAGTCTACGGGATCACACCAGTGTTACTGGCTGTCAAATCACCTAAAACATTGGGCACTTTTTATGCTTTTTTTATCAAGTTTATAAAAATAAAACCAAGTAAAACTATATTTTGGCACATGTGGGTTTTCCATGTGGGTTTTTCACATTAACATCATCACTACAAGAGGACTCATACATGGCCTGTCTCGAGCTTGCAGAATAAGCTTTTTCGGTGTTTTTTTATTACAAATGTTTTCACACTCTGTTTCTTGGTGTATTTTGTGTAAAACAAACCCCAAAGCTCTATCTAGAACAGGCTGTGTACTGTGGTGAAAATCAGAGCAATTTCCCACCTATGTAAACACTTCCTTCATATTAAGGGAATATATAAATATGCAGTTATTACACAATGCTTATATACAGTGTGACCGATTGTTCTCGTAAACCAAGGTTCCACTGTACATTGGAAAAAATGGAGGCCCACACCTGTGAAGCTGTAGGTACGCCACTGATAATACACTTGTAGACTTATTGTGCGGATACTAAAAGGTTAATTCACAGTAGATATATTTTAAAAAAGTAGGAAAAATCCCTTCCAAAAAAATCAATCAACTTCGCAGTGAAAGCTTTGCCCTACATCACATCTGATACTCCAGCCACATCATAATTGTGCCACATAACCCACGTCCACATTGCTGCACCGCTCTCTGAATCGAAGGGGGACACTGTAACATTTCAGCAAATTTACAGTATTGTGAATGCTGCTCTGGAGTATAAAAGATGCTGTAACTCTGTAACAGTACTGAGGTAAGAGGCAGAATTAACTGATGGTTAGAAGTGGAGCTCAGTAGGTAAAATCCCATCCTGACCCATCACACGGCTTCAGCTACCGGGCAGGTTGAGATTACATTCTGGTGTAATAGTTAGAGATTCTTCCGAACTGCCGTCTACGACAACAGTAACGGTTTCAGTCACCAATGAAACGTTTTCCTGTCCCGAAGGACTTTGGTGGCTTTTACCCAGGATACTCTTGAGTTGGACCCAGAAGAAAGGCTGTCGGTTCTCCTCCAAGGGCCACTCAAGATAGGTTTTAGTGCTAAGCATTTTCCTCAGCCTGCAGAACCTTTTCGGTAGGTCCTCCATACTGACGTCCTCCTTGACCACAAGAATGACATCTTCAAAGGCATGGCCAATGGCCCTCTGGTGCGCAAAGTAGAGCTCGTAGTTGCACCATTCACTGTTGACAAAGTTATGAGACAAGACAAAGATGATCTTACGGCTGTTCTCGATGTTCTCTATGATGTTGTCAATAATCCATTTCCCAGGGAGAAAGTCTCGTTCATGAATGCAGACTCTGTATGGAGGGCTGGAGTTCTCTAGACGAGGCAGTAATACTCCTCTTACCCAATCTGCATCCGAATAGCTATATGATATGAAAGCATGATAGGCGAATTCTCTCGTCTCCTGATCTTTTTTGGACCGGTATTTGGACTGTATTATTTGAAATGTCGCTCTCAAATACCAGGGAACATCAAACCTGTAGCAAAGCAACATGCAGATGATGACTACGAAAGCTGTCACTGAGACGGACACTGCCACCACCAAGCGGACATCACACTGTAGTTTCCCTGGACTATAGGATTCAATTCTGGTATCTAGCAGGTCCGGAGGATGATAGCAGTAGTAGTTTTCTGGCCAGTCAGAAAGCGTCAAGGACCCCTCATTCAGAGTCTCTGTGATGAAGGCATGGAGATCACATGTACAATGATAAGGATTGTTCCCAGCAGTCAAACTTCTCAATTGGTTCAAGTTTTGGAAAGACCCTTGATCGATGACTCCGAAAGAGTTTCCTTCAAGTGCCAGGACTTGGAGATTAGGGCTTTGCCAGCCTGTCGGGATAAACTTGATTTTATTATTACGTAGAATAAGCTGCGTTAGGTTGGTAGCTTGGTGAAAATAATTTATATCCAAGCGATCAAGTTGGGAATTCGACATGTCAAGATATTCTAGAGTTACAGGTAGACAATTAAACACATCCATTGTGAGCAGATTGTTTATTAGGATTAGGATTTTAATGTTGTTTTTCCACACACAAGTTTCGTTGAGGCTCCCGATAAAATTATCCGCCATATCCACCTTGGTGAGCTTTGACCAGCTGGCAGTCAAGAGTGAGATGGTCTTCAGACTGTCTATTTGATTATTACTAATATTGAAAGTCTGAATTTTCGGTAGTGTATTCAGAGTACACAATGAGTTGTACAGGTAGCTGGCGAATAGCCGGTTTCCGGATATATTTAGCATGACAACATTATCCATTTGTCCCCATGCGTCACAGGGAACAAAATTGAAGTTGACATTGATTATGCTCAGGTGGGAGACTTGGCTGAACCACGTGAAGGTCCAATCAAACCTCAGGATGTCAGGGTTAGTGACATCCTGTATGAGCAAATTCTCCAGGGTCAAGTTACTAATCCCCACATCTGACTTATTGGTGTTCAAGGAACGAGCAAAATCTACAGAAATGAGTAGAAGGTTTTTGATGTTAGAAACCTGGACGTTCTGCAGGACCTGTCGGAGAAGATTCTCGTTAAATTTTCCTCTGTAAAAGACCAGATCTCTTAAACCAATGGCCGGCAAGAATGAAAATATATCCAAGACACCAACATAATAAGAAAACTCAAATAAGTTTCGGAACCGGAGAGTAGTCAAGTTTTTCTCTTTTAAGTCCATTAACATATTAGGTAGCAAAGTAGCATTACCATCCAAGGCGATGTCCAGCCACAGGACTTCAGTGGTCAGATCGGTGAAAGCCCCCGGCTCGTAAGACTCCAAACTTGATTTTGTTTTCAAAGAAAATTTGTGGAGACTGATATTCCGGAGGACTACAAAGTCATCTTTTAGAATGCGAGAAACTAAAGGACCTCCGATAGATAATTCCTGTAAATTCACCAATTTGGTAAACTCTTGGCTTAGCGTTGGGAGACTGTAGAAGTTATTGGACACGTCAAGGATCTGTAAACCATTCAGAGGCTCCAAGGAAGAGGCTGGGATCTCCATGAGGGAGTTATTGAACAGACTCAGATTTCTCAGGAGGAGGTTAGCATCGAATGATCCATTTTCTACCCGGGAAATGTTATTGTAGCTAAGGTTTAACGTATTCAAGTAGGGGTATCGCGAGAAGTTGCCCGGGACCAAGTGGTTGATTTTATTATAGGACAAGTCCAGATATTCCAGATTCTCAGCCAGGTTCTGAGGGACATAGTCTAGCTTTTCTCCTTTGCAGTTGACATGTCTCCCACTCAGACTGATTTCACATGTCGACTCACAAAACCCAATGGCTCCAAAAAGAAAGAAGAGAAGCAACCGCAATCGCCCATTGTGGAGACACATCACTAAATCCTCCGCATCTTCTCACTCTAAAAGAAAAAGGCCAAATGTTAGTATTGATGTATTAATGACAGAGGTCTACGTCAGTCAGCTGTGTATCTAATCCCATCCCTCCTGTTACTCTCTCATGAGGTGTGATACTGTATGAAGAGCTGCTGCACCCAATCCTATCATGTGATACTGTTTGTTGAGCTACTGTATCTAATCGTGTCCTGTGTGATTCCATCTGCTGGGGATGCATACGCTTTTATTGGGGAAGAGAGGATTTGATACTCTGACCCCTCTGGTTTAGTCATGTTGTTTCCTTCATGCCCCTGACATGTGGCTTCAGGGGGACATCGGAAGACCCCCATACACTGATACAGACAGTCTGCCTGTGCCTTACTTAATTTCTCAAGGTTTCATATCCTGCTCAGATTTTTAGCGCCCAGCATCCTTGTATAAATGTCATTATAAAATCATACATGCCAACGCTCCCGGAATTAGGTCTTCTGGAAACCTCTCAGAGGGGTAGTGTTAGGCCGGTTTCACACATCTGGCTTTTTGCCGTTTTGCCGGATGCGGCGCTCTCCCATACAGTTAATACAGTACAATGACAGCGCTGTAACTTCCGGGTCACATGACAGCATGTGACCGGCGCTTGTTGCGCTGTCACTGTACTGTATTAACTGTACGGGAGAGCGCCGCATCCGGCAAAACGGCAAAAAGCCGGATGTGTGAAACCGGCCTTAAGCTGGTGTCACACACAGCGACAACGACAACGATGTCGCTGCTACGTCACCATTTTCTGTGATGTTGCAGCGACGTCCCGTCGCTGTCGCTGTGTGTGACATCCAGCAACGAGCTGGCCCCTGCTGTGAGGTCGCCGGTCGTTGCTGAATGTCCAGCTTCATTTTTTGGTCGTCGCTCTCCCGCTGTGACGCACACATCGCTGTGTGTGACAGCGAGAGAGCGACGAAATGAAGTGAGCAGGGAGCAGGAGCCGGCGTCTGGCAGCTGCGGTAAGCTGTAACCAGCGTAAACATCGGGTAACCAAGAAGCCCTTTCCCTGGTTACCCGATATTTACCTTCGTTACCAGCCTCCGCCCTTGCTGCCAGTGCCGGCTCCTGCTCTGTGCACATGTAGCTGCAGCACACATCAGGTAATTAACCCGAAGTATACTGTAGCAAGGAGAGCAAGGAGCCAGCGCTAAGCAGTGTGCGCGGCTCCCTGCTCTCTGCACTGTGACATGTAGCTGCAGTACACATCGGGTTAATTAACCCGATGTGTACTGTACCTAGGAGAGCAAGGAGCCAGCGCTAAGCGCGGCTCCCTGCTCCCTGCACATGTTGCAGCACAGCGACGCGTGTCGTTATGATCGCTGCTGCGTCGCTGTGTTTGACAGCTAAGCAGCGATCATAACAGCGACTTACAAGGTCGCTGCTACCTCACAGAAAATGGTGACGTAACAGCGACGTCGTTGTCGCTTAGTGTGAACCCAGCTTTAGACCCTTGGCAGATCTCTCCAGTTTGACCTCAGCCCTTCCCCCACCCTGCAGCCAGAACAATGGCCGCATCCGGTTAGCACCTCTTGTTAAATGCTCATGCAGCTTTACTTTCTCCTCTTCACCTCTCTTTAAATACTTTCATGCCTCCTTGAGTTTCTGGGCGCAGAGTCTTGGAGTGCAGACATGGGGGAGGGGTGTGTCGCTATTCACCTGAGGTAAATGATTGTTTTCTAGGATGACAGACTAATGTTCTGTGGTGCAACTTAAGCAGCTGTGTACAGATACAGTCTATAATGAACCTTTCTGCTGAGGGGCGGCTACTGCGGGGAGGAAGCCAAAATGTGTGGAGATCTCGGGACCGTGAGGGCATTGTATGATGGCTGCTCCTCCTCAGCACCGACAGCCTGACATGTGAGAAATAGGGATATCTCATTGAGAAAACAATGGCCACCCTACAGTCGGGGGGACCCACCGCTCCCCCAACAGTCATTGGGGATCCTTTTGGGGAGATAAGGTATGCACACCAGTGACTATGGAAGGGGAATACATGGAATAGCAGAAACTGCTGTGTGAATACTGACATGAAAAATTCAATAGCTATTTGTTAGAATGAAATGTGAAAAATGGAACCTGCATTACTGCCATGAATATATGAATAAAGAGAAATTTAGCTACTGAATTGATCAATGCAGAAGAGCCCCAACACTACGCCAAAGTATTTCTCTACGTTGGGGTCCCTAGCTTGTGTGTGTCCTCTCATGCAGTTAAAAAACTTACCGTGTATGGGACGCTGAGACCCAGGCTATATATGCGTATAATGTGGATTGGCAATAGGTGTGTATGGGGAGGGTTCACAAACGAAAAAACTACTAACATTAAGGAATAACGTTTGGAACTCCATTCTATGTCTGAACTGGGTGCAAAAAACCTAAAAAGCATCACTATGGGGAGATAAGGTATTCACACAGCAGTTTCTGCTATTCCATGTATTCCCCTTCCATAGTCACTGGTGTGCATACCTTATCTCCCCATAGTGATGTTTTTTAGGTTTTTTGCACCCAGTTCAGACATAGAATGGAGTTCCAAACGTTATTCCTTAATGTTAGTAGTTTTTTCGTTTGTGAACCCTCCACATACACACCTATTGCCAATCCACATTATACGCATATATAGCCTGGGTCTCAGCGTCCCATACACGGTAAGTTTTTTAACTGCATGAGAGGACACACACAAGCTAGGGACCCCAACGTAGAGAAATACTTTGGCGTAGTGTTGGGGCTCTTCTGCATTGATCAATTCAGTAGCTAAATTTCTCTTTATTCATATATTCATGGCAGTAATGCAGGTTCCATTTTTCACATTTCATTCTAACAAATAGCTATTGGATTTTTCATGTCAGTATTCACACAGCAGTTTCTGCTATTCCATGTATTCCCCTTCCATAGTCACTGGTGTGCATACCTTATCTCCCCATAGTGATGTTTTTTAGGTTTTTTGCACCCAGTTCAGACATAGAATGGAGTTCCAAACGTTATTCCTTAATATTGGGGATCCTTTGACTGCCCTTTGTTAAAGGGAACCTGTCACCAGATTTGGGGCCTATAAGCTGCAGCCACCACCAGCGGGCTCTTATATACAGCATTCTAACATACTCTATATAAGAGCCCAGGCCGCTGTGTAGAACGTAAAAATCACTTTATAATACTCACCTAAACCGTCAGTGCAGACTGGTCGGATGGGTGTCTCCATTCTCCAGTAGCGGCGCCTCCTCTTTCGGCCATCTTTGTCCTCCTTCTTCTGAGGCCTGGGTGCGTGACACATCCTACATCACGTCATGCACACTAGCCAGCATTGAGGTCCTGAGCAGGGTAGATGACAGTATTGTAGTGCGCCTGCGCAGGACCTCAATGCCGGCCTGTGTGGATGATGTAGGACGCGTCATGCACCCATGCTTCAGAAGAAGGAGGACAAAAATGGCCAAAAGAGGAGGCACCGGTACCGGAGAATGAAGCCACCCGTCTGACCAGTCTGCACCGTACCGCCCCTTAGGTGAGACTTATAAAGTGATTTTTACTTTCTACACAGCGGCCTGGGCTTTTATATACAGGATGTTAGAATGCTGTACAGTATATAAGAGCTCACTGGTGGTGGCCGCCGTTTATGGTCACCAAATTTGGTGACAGGCTCCCTTTAATGAGGACTAGAATTGGTACAACTCGATTTGCAGGACCCAGTCCATCGGCCACATCACTAATCTGTGACCGTGGATGGAGCTCTCTGAATCACCTCTTCTTGGCGCCTCGTTTGATTATCTGGCCTGGCGTGACTTCATCATTGCGGGATAACGCACATGTGACAATCGCACCAGGCCGCCTAATCATAAGGAAAGCATGGATGCTTGCCGGGTTTATTGGCCGGCCGATGATATGATACGCTGCCAATAACACGATGCTGAATGGAGGCAGATCATTGTGTAATCCACTGCGTGGTCATTTAGTCCTAGAGATCAGTCGGTCACACACGATCTACAAACAGCATTTACCTCAAATGATTCATTATTGTGGGCTGTGCAGCTGTCAGGGGAGGACATGGAACCACGTGATCCGTGTTTTATCGGGTTGGAAAGTCCGGAATCTTCATCTTCAGCCAGAACTCAAATTTTCACTGAAAAAGATGGAAATCATCAACCAATCAGAGTCCAGATCCTCAGACATTCTGGAATTTTTAGACATGGTCTTATGCAAATATATGTGTTACCCATAGCAACCCATCAAATTACCGCCACCATGAGAGGTTGTCACAACTCCGCCCCCTGTTAGTGACATTTCGATGTCGTGATCACATCGGATGAAATTGAGAAGAATCTGGACTCCTCAGGACCTGATATGTGAAACCAAAGACTCCTACACTATTTGGCCATGAACAGCTGCACCTCCGGAGATTAACCACTTCATCCCTGATTGACATAATTTAGAGGATTTCTATGTAAATGGCTAGAAAGCAATGAAGCCGCCTTAAGGGACTGATGGAAGCCAAAACCTGAAATGCCTGTCTGTCAG
Organism: Anomaloglossus baeobatrachus; assembly: GCF_048569485.1. NCBI lineage: Eukaryota > Metazoa > Chordata > Amphibia > Anura > Aromobatidae > Anomaloglossus > Anomaloglossus baeobatrachus. Next base: position 126,758,328 of record NC_134364.1, read on the forward strand.
GCAGTAAGTAGGTGAAGATGTCTGCCCCCTCCAAATACTAAGGGTTAAGGTTAATCGAGGGAGAAGTGACGATACACAGGATTATGCCCACGTACAAGACCACGCCGCCTCACGGCGTCCTGAATACAGAAATCTTCATGGTTACGTAGAGTTCCACCAAGATGCACTGGTGGGTTATTACGAAGGAACAGATGCGAAGACCTTCACGCTCCGGGAATGTGGGAAGTTTACAGTCAGCCACATCTGGGAACACTTGGGTCTTATTACTGTGGAAATGTCACGTCACTGACACTTTGCGGTGGCGCCTCCCACACAACATGAGCCAGTCGGTCACACAAAGCGAAGTAGGCGTAATAAGTCTTCACACCCAGCAATTTGCGTGCTTTACAAAGACGGCAGACGGCGAAAAGGTCCTGGGTGGAATCTGATTATTGTCATTGTGACAATGGGACAGGTTCTACCGGAGTAATGGGAAAAATCAAAACAGGGAAACGAGGGGCTCCGACATTGTTACACCTCGCCTGACAGTTATAATATTGGAGAGATCAGCAGCGGGGGGCCCCATTTATCAGGAAACTGCAGGACTCTGCAGGCAAATGATAAGTGCAGACAGAGCAAACGTCCTGAGAAAAATGACTGTGCCCTAAATGACGTCACATCTCCGGCTTGTGACTGCCATCATCAGCTAGAAATGGCGATGGTGGGCATCACATTGGGAAATGAAAAGTGTTAACATGATGATGGAATATGGGAGCAAGGATCCCGGTATACACTGCAGAATTTAACCCTCAGGAGCTGTCGCTCTTCACTATACCCACCCCTCACCTCCGCCTAAGTAGGACCCAAGAAAAAAACCAGAAGCAACTATATTACATATTATTACGGGCCAGCAAAGATTTCCATGACAAAGAGTCAGAAGCATATCTACAGAGGCATATCTACAGGAGTATATCTACAGGAGTATATCTACAGGAGTATATCTACAGGAGTATATCTACAGGAGTATATCTACAAGAGTATATCTACAGGAGTATATCTACAGGAGTATATCTACAGGAGTATATCTACAGGAGTATATCTACAGGACTATATCTACAGGAGTATATCTACAGGAGTATATCTACAGGAGTATATCTACAGGACTATATCTACAAGAGTATATCTACAGGACTATATCTACAGGAGTATATCTACAAAGGCATATCTACAGGAGTATATCTACAGGACTATATCTACAGGAGTATATCTACAGGAGTATATCTACAGGAGTATATCTACAGGACTATATCTACAGGAGTATATCTACAGGAGTATATCTACAGGAGTATATCTACAGGAGTATATCTACAGGAGTATATCTACAGGAGTATATCTACAGGAGTATATCTACAGGAGTATATCTACAGGACTATATCTACAGGAGTATATCTACAGGACTATATCTACAAGAGTATATCTACAGGACTATATCTACAGGAGTATATCTACAGGAGTATATCTACAGGACTATATCTACAGGACTATATCTACAGGACTATATCTACAGGAGTATATCTACAGGACTATATCTACAGGAGTATATCTACAGGAGTATATCTACAAGAGTATATCTACAGGAGTATATCTACAGGAGTATATCTACAGGAGTATATCTACAGGACTATATCTACAGGAGTATATCTACAGGAGTATATCTACAGGAGTATATCTACAGGAGTATATCTACAGGACTATATCTACAAGAGTATATCTACAGGACTATATCTACAGGAGTATATCTACAAAGGCATATCTACAGGAGTATATCTACAGGACTATATCTACAGGAGTATATCTACAGGAGTATATCTACAGGAGTATATCTACAGGACTATATCTACAGGAGTATATCTACAGGAGTATATCTACAGGAGTATATCTACAGGAGTATATCTACAGGAGTATATCTACAAGAGTATATCTACAGGAGTATATCTACAGGAGTATATCTACAGGAGTATATCTACAGGAGTATATCTACAGGACTATATCTACAGGAGTATATCTACAGGAGTATATCTACAGGACTATATCTACAGGAGTATATCTACAGGAGTATATCTACAGGAGTATATCTACAGGACTATATCTACAGGACTATATCTACAGGACTATATCTACAGGAGTATATCTACAGGAGTATATCTACAGGACTATATCTACAGAAGAATATCTACAGGAGTATATCTACAAGAGTATATCTACAGGACTATATCTACAGGAGTATATCTACAGGAGTATATCTACAAGAGTATAACTACAAGACTATATCTACAGGAGTATATCTACAGGACTATATCTACAGGACTATATCTACAAGAGTATATCTACAGGAGTATATCTACAGGACTATATCTACAGGAGTATATCTACAGGACTATATCTACAGGACTATATCTACAGGACTATATCTACAGGACTATATCTACAAGAGTATATCTACAGGAGTATATCTACAGGACTATATCTACAGAGGCATATCTACAAGAGTATATCTACATGAGTATATCTATAGGAGTATATCTACAGGAGTATATCTACAAGAGTATATCTACAGGAGTATATCTACAGGACTATATCTACAGAAGAATATCTACAGGAGTATATCTACAAGAGTATATCTACAGGACTATATCTACAGGAGTATATCTACAGGAGTATATCTACAAGAGTATAACTACAAGACTATATCTACAGGAGTATATCTACAGGAGTATATCTACAGGAGTATATCTACAGGAGTATATCTACAGGAGTATATCTACAAGAGTATAACTACAAGACTATATCTACAGGAGTATATCTACAGGACTATATCTACAAGAGTATATCTACAGGAGTATATCTACAGGACTATATCTACAAGAGTATATCTACAGGAGTATATCTACAGGACTATATCTACAGGAGTATATCTACAGGAGTATATCTACAGGACTATATCTACAAGAGTATATCTACAGGAGTATATCTACAGGACTATATCTACAAGAGTATATCTACAGGAGTATATCTACAGGAGTATATCTACAGGACTATATCTACAGGACTATATCTACAAGAGTATATCTACAGGAGTATATCTACAAGAGTATAACTACAAGACTATATCTACAGGAGTATATCTACAGGAGTATATCTACAGGACTATATCTACAGGAGTATATCTACAAGAGTATAACTACAAGACTATATCTACAGGAGTATATCTACAAGACTATATCTACAAGAGTATATCTACAGGAGTATATCTACAGGACTATATCTACAAGAGTATATCTACAGGAGTATATCTACAGGACTATATCTACAGGAGTATATCTACAAGAGTATATCTACAAGAGTATAACTACAAGACTATATCTACAGGAGTATATCTACAGGACTATATCTACAAGAGTATATCTACAGGAGTATATCTACAGGACTATATCTACAAGAGTATATCTACAGGAGTATATCTACAGGACTATATCTACAGGAGTATATCTACAGGAGTATATCTACAGGACTATATCTACAAGAGTATATCTACAGGAGTATATCTACAGGACTATATCTACAAGAGTATATCTACAGGAGTATATCTACAGGAGTATATCTACAGGACTATATCTACAGGACTATATCTACAAGAGTATATCTACAGGAGTATATCTACAAGAGTATAACTACAAGACTATATCTACAGGAGTATATCTACAGGAGTATATCTACAGGACTATATCTACAGGAGTATATCTACAAGAGTATAACTACAAGACTATATCTACAGGAGTATATCTACAAGACTATATCTACAAGAGTATATCTACAGGAGTATATCTACAGGACTATATCTACAAGAGTATATCTACAGGAGTATATCTACAGGACTATATCTACAGGAGTATATCTACAAGAGTATATCTACAAGAGTATAACTACAAGACTATATCTACAGGAGTATATCTACAGGACTATATCTACAAGAGTATATCTACAGGAGTATATCTACAGGACTATATCTACAAGAGTATATCTACAGGAGTATATCTACAGGACTATATCTACAAGAGTATATCTACAGGAGTATATCTACAGGACTATATCTACAAGAGTATATCTACAGGAGTATATCTACAGGACTATATCTACAGGAGTATATCTACAGGAGTATATCTACAGGACTATATCTACAAGAGTATATCTACAGGAGTATATCTACAGGACTATATCTACAAGAGTATATCTACAGGAGTATATCTACAGGAGTATATCTACAGGACTATATCTACAGGAGTATATCTACAAGAGTATATCTACAGGAGTATATCTACAAGAGTATAACTACAAGACTATATCTACAGGAGTATATCTACAGGAGTATATCTACAGGACTATATCTACAGGAGTATATCTACAAGAGTATATCTACAGGAGTATATCTACAAGAGTATAACTACAAGACTATATCTACAGGAGTATATCTACAGGAGTATATCTACAGGACTATATCTACAGGAGTATATCTACAAGAGTATAACTACAAGACTATATCTACAGGAGTATATCTACAAGACTATATCTACAAGAGTATATCTACAGGAGTATATCTACAGGACTATATCTACAAGAGTATATCTACAGGAGTATATCTACAGGACTATATCTACAGGAGTATATCTACAAGAGTATATCTACAAGAGTATAACTACAAGACTATATCTACAGGAGTATATCTACAGGACTATATCTACAAGAGTATATCTACAGGAGTATATCTACAGGACTATATCTACAAGAGTATATCTACAGGAGTATATCTACAGGACTATATCTACAAGAGTATATCTACAGGAGTATATCTACAGGACTATATCTACAGGACTATATCTACAGGAGTATATCTACAGGAGTATATCTACAGGAGTATATCTACAGGAGTATATCTACAGGACTATATCTACAGGAGTATATCTACAGAAGAGTATCTACAGGAGTATATCTACAGGAGTATATCTACAGGAGTATATCTACAGGAGTATATCTACAGGACTATATCTACAGGACTATATCTACAGGACTATATCTACAGGAGTATATCTACAGGAGTATATCTACAGGACTATATCTACAGGAGTATATCTACAGAAGTATATCTACAGGACTATATCTACAGGAGTATATCTACAAGACTATATCTACAGGACTATATCTACAGGAGTATATCTACAGGAGTATATCTACAGGAGTATATCTACAGGACTATATCTACAGGAGTATATCTACAGGAGTATATCTACAGGAGTATATCTACAGAAGTATATCTACAGGACTATATCTACAGGACTATATCTACAGGACTATATCTACAGGACTATATCTACAGGAGTATATCTACAGGAGTATATCTACAGGAGTATATCTACAGGACTATATCTACAGGAGTATATCTACAGGAGTATATCTACAGGACTATATCTACAGGAGTATATCTACAGGACTATATCTACAGGAGTATATCTACAGGAGTATATCTACAGGAGTATATCTACAAGAGTATATCTACAGGAGTATATCTACAGGAGTATATCTACAGGACTATATCTACAGGAGTATATCTACAGGAGTATATCTACAGGAGTATATCTACAGGACTATATCTACAGGAGTATATCTACAGGAGTATATCTACAGGACTATATCTACAGGAGTATATCTACAGGAGTATATCTACAGGAGTATATCTACAGGAGTATATCTACAAGAGTATATCTACAGGAGTATATCTACAGGAGTATATCTACAGGACTATATCTACATGAGTATATCTACAGGAGTATATCTACAGGACTATATCTACAGAAGAATATCTACAGGAGTATATCTACAAGAGTATATCTACAGGACTATATCTACAGGAGTATATCTACAGGAGTATATCTACAAGAGTATAACTACAAGACTATATCTACAGGAGTATATCTACAGGACTATATCTACAGGACTATATCTACAAGAGTATATCTACAGGAGTATATCTACAGGACTATATCTACAGGACTATATCTACAGGACTATATCTACAAGAGTATATCTACAGGAGTATATCTACAGGACTATATCTACAGAGGCATATCTACAAGAGTATATCTACAGGAGTATATCTACAGGAGTATATCTACAGGAGTATATCTACAAGAGTATATCTACAGGAGTATATCTACAGGACTATATCTACAGAAGAATATCTACAGGAGTATATCTACAAGAGTATATCTACAAGAGTATATCTACAGGACTATATCTACAGGAGTATATCTACAGGAGTATATCTACAAGAGTATAACTACAAGACTATATCTACAGGAGTATATCTACAGGACTATATCTACAAGAGTATATCTACAGGAGTATATCTACAGGACTATATCTACAAGAGTATATCTACAGGAGTATATCTACAGGACTATATCTACAAGAGTATATCTACAGGAGTATATCTACAGGAGTATATCTACAGGAGTATATCTACAAGAGTATAACTACAGGAGTATATCTACAGGATTATATCTACAGGAGTATATCTACAGGAGTATATCTACAGGACTATATCTACAGGAGTATATCTACAAGAGTATATCTACAGGAGTATATCTACAGGATTATATCTACAGGAGTATATCTACAGGAGTATATCTACAGGACTATATCTACAGGAGTATATCTACAGAAGAATATCTACAGGAGTATATCTACAGGAGTATATCTACAGGAGTATATCTACAGGAGTATATCTACAGGACTATATCTACAGGAGTATATCTACAGGACTATATCTACAGGAGTATATCTACAGAAGTATATCTACAGGACTATATCTACAGGAGTATATCTACAAGACTATATCTACAGGACTATATCTACAGGACTATATCTACAGGACTATATCTACAGGACTATATCTACAGGACTATATCTACAGGAGTATATCTACAGGACTATATCTACAGGAGTATATCTACAGGACTATATCTACAGGAGTACATCTACAGGAGTATATCTACAGGAGTATATCTACAGGAGTATATCTACAGGACTATATCTACAAGAGTATATCTACAGGAGTATATCTACAGGACTATATCTACAGAGGCATATCTACAAGAGTATATCTACAGGAGTATATCTACAGGAGTATATCTACAGGAGTATATCTACAAGAGTATATCTACAGGAGTATATCTACAGGACTATATCTACAGAAGAATATCTACAGGAGTATATCTACAAGAGTATATCTACAGGACTATATCTACAGGAGTATATCTACAGGAGTATATCTACAAGAGTATAACTACAAGACTATATCTACAGGAGTATATCTACAGGAGTATATCTACAAGAGTATATCTACAGGAGTATATCTACAGGACTATATCTACAGGAGTATATCTACAGGAGTATATCTACAGGAGTATATCTACAGGAGTATATCTACAGGAGTATATCTACAGGAGTATATCTACAGGAGTATATCTACAGGACTATATCTACAAGAGTATATCTACAAGAGTATATCTACAGGACTATATCTACAAGAGTATATCTACAGGAGTATATCTACAGGAGTATATCTACAGGACTATATCTACAAGAGTATATCTACAGGAGTATATCTACAGGAGTATATCTACAGGAGTATATCTACAGGAGTATATCTACAAGAGTATAACTACAGGAGTATATCTACAGGATTATATCTACAGGAGTATATCTACAGGAGTATATCTACAGGAGTATATCTACAGGACTATATCTACAGGAGTATATCTACAAGAGTATATCTACAGGATTATATCTACAGGATTATATCTACAGGAGTATATCTACAGGAGTATATCTACAGGACTATATCTACAGGAGTATATCTACAGAAGAATATCTACAGGAGTATATCTACAGGAGTATATCTACAGGAGTATATCTACAGGAGTATATCTACAGGACTATATCTACAGGAGTATATCTACAGGACTATATCTACAGGAGTATATCTACAGAAGTATATCTACAGGACTATATCTACAGGAGTATATCTACAAGACTATATCTACAGGACTATATCTACAGGACTATATCTACAGGACTATATCTACAGGACTATATCTACAGGAGTATATCTACAGGACTATATCTACAGGAGTATATCTACAGGACTATATCTACAGGAGTACATCTACAGGAGTATATCTACAGGAGTATATCTACAGAAGTATATCTACAGGAGTATATCTACAGAGACATATCTACAGGACTATATCTACAGGACTATATCTACAGAAGAATATCTACAGGACTATATCTACAGGAGTATATCTACAGGAGTATATCTACAGGAGTATATCTACAAGAGTATATCTACAGAAGCATATCTGCAGGAGCATATCTACAGGACTATATCTACAGGACTATATCTACAGGACTATATCTACAGGAGTATATCTACAGAGACATATCTACAGGACTATATCTACAGGAGTATATCTACAGAAGAATATCTACAGGACTATATCTACAGGAGTATATCTACAGGACTATATCTACAGGAGTATATCTACAGGAGTATATCTACAGGACTATATCTACAGGAGTATATCTACAAGACTATATCTACAGGACTATATCTACAGGAGTATATCTACAGGACTATATCTACAGGAGTATATCTACAGGAGTATATCTACAGGACTATATCTACAGGAGTATATCTACAAGACTATATCTACAGGACTATATCTACAGGAGTATATCTACAGGACTATATCTACAGGAGTATATCTACAGAAGTATATCTACAGGAGTATATCTACAGGAGTATATCTACAGAAGTATATCTACAGGAGTATATCTACAGGAACCAGAGGCATGGAGGCACAATGTGTGAAGAATACAGACAGTGCTGAGGGCAGATCAGTGAGTGTGCGGATATAATGTGCGGGTGTTTATAGTCACATCCTCCCCGCTGTATTATAAGATGATCATTACTACAGGTATATTGCGCAGTATGTAGAGGTAGGGGAAGGTGCAGAGAATTCGGAGTACTCACCCCCAGAGACCCTGAGCAAGGAGTGCAGGCCTCAGCACACATCCTGACTGCTCCAGCCCTGGTGATCAGAGGCTCCTGAGCAGGAGGAGTGGCGCTACTCCCACTATCCCAGCCCAGAATACCAGCAACACAGACGACACTTACCTCTGCCGGACGTGTATCTAATCCTATCCTGTGTGATGCTGTCTGCTGAGCCGTGTATCTAATCCTATCCTGTGTGATGCTGTTTTCTGAGCCCTGTATCTAATCCTATCATGTGTGATGCTGTCTTCTGAGCCGTGTATCTAATCCTATCACGTGTGATGCTATCTTCTGAGCTGTGTATCTAATCCTATCATGTGTGATGCTGTCTTCTGAGCCGTGTATCTAATCCTATCATGTGTGATGCTGTCTTCTGAGCCGTGTATCTAATCCTATCATGTGTGATGCTGTCTTCTGAGCTGTGTATCTAATCCTATCCTGTGTGATGCTGTCTTCTGAGCCGTGTATCTAATCCTATCATGTGTGATGCTGTCTTCTGAGCCGTGTATCTAATCCTATCATGTGTGATGCTGTCTTCTGAGCCGTGTATCTAATCCTATCATGTTTGATGCTGTCTTCTGAGCCGTGTATCTAATCCTATCCTGTGTGATGCTGTCTTCTGAGCCGTGTATCTAATCCTATCCTGTGTTATGCTGTCTTCTGAGCCGTGTATCTAATCCTATCACGTGTGATGCTATCTTCTGAGCTGTGTATCTAATCCTATCATGTGTGATGCTGTCTTCTGAGCCGTGTATCTAATCCTATCATGTGTGATGCTGTCTTCTGAGCCGTATATCTAATCCTATCATGTGTGATGCTGTCTTCTGAGCTGTGTATCTAATCCTATCCTGTGTGATGCTGTCTTCTGAGCTGTGTATCTAATTCTATCATGTGTGATGCTGTCTTCTGAGCTGTGTATCTAATCCTATCATGTGTGATGCTGTCTTCTGAGCCGTGTATCTAATCCTATCATGTTTGATGCTGTCTTCTGAGCCGTGTATCTAATCCTATCATGTGTGATGCTGTCTTCTGAGCCGTGTATCTAATCCTATTATGTGTGATGCTGTCTTCTGAGCCGTGTATCTAATCCTATCATATGTGATGCTGTCTTCTGAGCCGTGTATCTAATCCTACCATGCGTGATGCTGTCTTCTGAGCCGTGTATCTAATCCTATCATGTGTGATGCTGTCTTCTGAGCCGTGTATCTAATCCTATCATGTGTGATGCTGTCTTCTGAGCCGTGTATCTAATCCTATCATGTGTGATGCTGTCTTCTGAGCCGTGTAGCTAATCCTATCATGTGTGATGCTGTCTTCTGAGCCGTGTATCTAATCCTATCATATGTGATGCTGTCTTCTGAGCCGTGTATCTAATCCTATCACGTGTGATGCTGTCTTCTGAGCCGTGTATCTAATCCTATCACGTGTGATGCTGTTTTCTGAGCCCTGTATCTAATCCTATCATGTGTGATGCTGTCTTCTGAGCCGTGTATCTAATCCTATCATGTGTGATGCTGTCTTCTGAGCTGTGTATCTAATCCTATCATATGTGATGCTGTCTTCTGAGCCGTGTATCTAATCCTATCACGTGTGATGCTGTCTTCTGAGCCGTGTATCTAATCCTATCACGTGTGATGCTGTTTTCTGAGCCCTGTATCTAATCCTACCATGTGTGATGCAGTCTTCTGAGCCGTGTATCTAATCCTATCATGTGTGATGCTGTCTTCTGAGCCGTGTATCTAATCCTATCATATGTGATGCTGTCTTCTGAGCCGTGTATCTAATCCTCTCCTGTGTGATGCTGTCTTCTGAGCTGTGTATCTAATCCTATCATGTGTGATGCTGTCTTCTGAGCCGTGTATCTAATCCTATCATGTGTGATGCTGTCTTCTGAGCCGTGTATCTAATCCTATCATATGTGATGCTGTCTTCTGAGCCGTGTATCTAATCCTATCACGTGTGATGCTGTCTTCTGAGCCGTGTATCTAATCCTATCACGTGTGATGCTGTTTTCTGAGCCCTGTATCTAATCCTACCATGTGTGATGCAGTCTTCTGAGCCGTGTATCTAATCCTATCATGTGTGATGCTGTCTTCTGAGCCGTGTATCTAATCCTATCATATGTGATGCTGTCTTCTGAGCCGTGTATCTAATCCTCTCCTGTGTGATGCTGTCTTCTGAGCTGTGTATCTAATCCTATCCTGTGTGATGCTGTCTTCTGAGCCCTGTATCTAATCCTACCATGTGTGATGCAGTCTTCTGAGCGGTGTATCACATCCTATGATGCTGTGATCCTGTATAAAGCACAGCAGAGGGACATAACGGCAGGTGGAGCCTCTGATGAGGCAGAAGGTGGACCTCAGACTACCGCAGACCCCAGTAGACGATGCCTCTGGTCTGGAGTCACTTGTTATAATGGTGTCCATACAGACCTGAACTAGATATCAATCAGCTGCATTGTGTGTCTTGGTGCCCACTCACCCGACTGTGAGTCAACTCCAGGATGTCTGGTTATCCAACCACTGTGAATCCCCCCTCTGTGGTCACTTACTCCTCCGGCCTACGGTTTCACAACTACTCTAATTTTGTGTGTATAGATTTTGTTTTTCCTGCCACATAACTTTTGCTGCAAGGCTGATCAACCACATTGTCGTGGCTGTGACAAGGTGTGTGACAGCCTACAGGGATGGCAGAGCGGAAAATAAAAAAAAAAAAAAAAAAAAAAAACTTTGGAGGATACTCCACCGAACATTGACTAAATCCACCGAACATTGACTGAAGCCACAGAACATTGACTGAAGCCACCAAACATTGACTAAATCCACCGAACATTGACAGAATCCACCGAACATTGACAGAATCCACATAACATTGACTGAATCCACATAACATTGACTGAATCCACCAAACATTGACTGAAGCCACAGAACATTGGCTGAAGCCACCGAACATTGACTGAAGCCGCCGAACATTGACTGAAGCCACCGAACATTGACTGAATCTACCGAACATTGAAGCTACGGAACATTGACTGAAGCCGCCGAACATTGACTGAAGCCACAGAACATTGACTGAATCCACCGAACATTGACTGAAGCCACAGAACATTGACTGAAGCCACCGAACATTGGCTGAAGCCACCGAACATTGACTTAAGCCGCCGAACATTGACTGAAGCCACCGAACATTGACTGAATCTACCGAACATTGAAGCTACGGAACATTGACTGAAGCCGCCGAACATTGACTGAAGCCACCGAACATTGACTGAATCTACCGAACATTGACTGAATCTACCGAACATTGACTGAAGCCGCCGAACATTGACTGAAGCCACCGAACATTGACTGAATCTACCGAACATTGACTGAATCTACCGAACATTGACTGAATCTACCGAACATTGACTGAATCCACAGAACATTGACTGAAGCTACTGAACATTGACTGAATCCACCGAACATTGACTGAATCTACCGAACATTGATTGAATCCACAGAACATTGACTGAATCCACCGAACATTGACTGAATCTACCGAACATTGATTGAATCCACAGAACATTGACTGAATCCACCGAACATTGACTGAATCTACCGAACATTGATTGAATCCACAGAACATTGACTGAATCCACCGAACATTGACTGAATCTACCGAACATTGATTGAATCCACAGAACATTGACTGAAGCCACCGAACATTGACTGAATCTACTAAACATTGACTGAATCCACAGAACATTGACTGAAGCTACTGAACATTGACTGAATCCACCGAACATTGACTGAATCTACCGAACATTGACTGAATCCACAGAACATTGACTGAAGCTACTGAACATTGACTGAATCCACCGAACATTGATTGAATCCACAGAACATTGACTGAATCTACCGAACATTGATTGAATCCACAGAACATTGACTGAAGCTACTGAACATTGACTGAAGCCACAATCTGTAACTGGGCCTCAAGAAAAGGAACAAATTAACGACCACCACCTGATAATCCGATGCTAAGGAAGATAAAAACTGGACCTTAATACAACTCATCACATTCAGCAGAGTAGGAAAGGCGGATACTATAGTACGTGGCCGATCTTTCACAGTTAATGGTCCATGCACAGGTACAAGGATTTGGCCTCGGCAACAGATCCTAGTCCTTCCAAGACACAAAAAAGCTAACCCCAAACGCATCTTTACACTTTTATCTTAGGCCGGCTTTGCACACTACGATATCGCAGGTGCGATGTCGGTGGGGTCAAATCGAAAGTGACGCACATCCAGCGTCACTTGCGATGTCGTAGTGTGTAAAACCTTTTTGATACGATGAATGAGCGCAAAAGCATCGTTATCGTATCATCGGTGTATTCTCCGACATTTCCATAATGCCGGTGCAGCGACAAGTACGATGTTGTTCCTCGTTCCAGCAGCAGCACACATCGCTGCGTGTAAAGCCGCAGGAGCGAGGAACATCTCCTACCTGCGTCCCGGCTGCTATGAGAAGGAAGGAGGTGGGCGGGATGTTTACATCCTGCTCATCTCCGCCCCTCCGCCGCTATTGGCCGCCTGCCGTGTGACGCCACTGACGCCGCACGGCCCGCCCCCTTAGGAAGGAGGCGGGTCGCTGGCCAGAGCGACGTCGAAGGACAGGTGAGTGCATGTGAAGCTGCCGTAGCGATAATGTTCGCTACGCCAGCTATCACAAGATATCGCACGTACGACAGGGGCGGGGACTATCGTGCTCGACATCGCAGCATTGGCATGCGATATCGTAATGTGCAAAGTACCCCTTACTCTTGGGATCAGCCCTTCGGTGGGCAGAGGGGCTCATATCCTACTACCTTCAACATTGGTTACATGTGACTCAGAGTATGAAGAAGTGCAGTCTTTGGCCAGTCTGCAGGTCAATGTATTAGGCAGAGAGGAAGGCACAGATCCAGGACAGGAAATACTCCGAAAAGGGTCCATGGAGTGTGACTGGGGTTGATACACAGTTAAGCGGGCTTTACACGCTACGAGATCGCTACAGAGATCTCGTTGGGGTCACGGAATTGGTGACGCACATCCGGCCACTGTAGTGATGCCGTTGCGTGTGACACCTATGAGCGATTTTGCATCGTCGCAAAGACGTGCAAAATCGCTCATCGGTGACATGGGGGTCCATTCTCAATTATCGTTACTGCAGCAGTAACGAAGTTGTTCCTCGTTCCTGCGACAGCACACATCGCTCCGTGTGACACCGCAGGAACGAGGAAGCTCTCCCCTGCCTCCCGCCTGCAATGCGGAAGGAAGAAGGTGGGCGGGATGTTCGTCCCGCTCATCTCCGCCCTTCCGCTTCTATTGGGCGGCGGTTCAGTGACGCTGCTGTGACGCTGAACGAACCGCCCCCTTAGAAAGGAGACGGTTCGCCGGTCACAGTGACGTCGCAGGGAAGGTAAGTAGTGTGACGGGTCTGGGCGATGTTGTGCGACACCGGCAGAGATTTGCCCGTGTCGCACAATCGTTGGTAGCGGGTACGCACGATGGCGATATCGGTACAGATATCGCAGTGCGCAGTGTGTACAGTGCCCGGCTATGCCTGTCCATGAGGTGTGACTGGGGGGGATACTGTTACAGTGGCCGGCTATGCCTGTCCATGGGGTGTGACTTGGGGTGATACTGTTACAGTGGCCGGCTATGCCTGTCCATGGGGTGTGACTGGGGGTGATACTGTTACAGTGGCCGGCTATGCCTGTCCATGGGGTGTGACTGGGGGTGATACTGTTACAGTGGCCGGCTATGCCTGTCCATGGGGTGTGACTGGGGGTGATACTGTTACAGTGGCCGGCTATGTCTGTCCATGGGGTGTGACTGGGGGTGATACTGGTACAGTGGCCGGCTATGCCTGTGCATGGGGTGTGACTGGGGGTGATACTGTTACAGTGGCCGGCTATGTCTGTCCATGGGGTGTGACTGGGGGTGATACTGTTACAGTCGCCGGCTATGACTGTCCATGGGGTGTGCCTGGGGGTGATACTGTTACAGTGGCCGGCTATGCCTGTCCATGGAGTGTTACTGGGGGTGATACTGTTACAGTGGCCGGCTATGCCTGTCCATGGGGTGTGACTGGGGGTTATACTGTTACAGTGGCCGGCTATGCCTGTCCATGGGGTGTGACTGGGGGTGATACTGTTACAGTGGCTGGCTATGCCTGTCCATGGGGTGTGCCTGGGGGTGATACTGTTACAGTGGCCGGCTATGCCTGTCCATGGGGTGTGCCTGGGGGTGATACTGTTACAGTGGCCGGCTATGCCTGTCCATGGGGTGTGACTGGGGGTGATACTGTTACAGTGGCCGGCTATGCCTGTCCATGGGGTGTGACTGGGGGTGATACTGTTACAGTGGCCGGCTATGTCTGTCCATGGGGTGTGACTGGGGGTGATACTGTTACAGTCGCCGGCTATGCCTGTCCATGGGGTGTGCCTGGGGGTGATACTGTTACAGTGGCCGGCTATGCCTGTCCATGGGGTGTGACTGGGGGTGATACTGTTACAGTGACCGGCTGTGCCTGTCCATGGGGTGTGACTGGGGGTGATACTGTTACAGTGGCCGGCTATGCCTGTCCATGGGGTGTGACTGGGGGTGATACTGTTACAGTCGCCGGCTATGCCTGTCCATGGGGTGTGCCTGGGGGTGATACTGTTACAGTGGCCGGCTATGCCTGTCCATGGGGTGTGACTGGGGGTGATACTGTTACAGTGACCGGCTGTGCCTGTCCATGGGGTGTGACTGGGGGTGATACTGTTACAGTGGCCGGCTATGTCTGTCCATGGGGTGTGACTGGGGGTGATACTGTTACAGTCGCCGGCTATGACTGTCCATGGGGTGTGCCTGGGGGTGATACTGTTACAGTGGCCGGCTATGCCTGTCCATGGAGTGTTACTGGGGGTGATACTGTTACAGTGGCCGGCTATGCCTGTCCATGGGGTGTGACTGGGGGTTATACTGTTACAGTGGCCGGCTATGCCTGTCCATGGGGTGTGACTGGGGGTGATACTGTTACAGTGGCTGGCTATGCCTGTCCATGGGGTGTGCCTGGGGGTGATACTGTTACAGTGGCCGGCTATGCCTGTCCATGGGGTGTGCCTGGGGGTGATACTGTTACAGTGGCCGGCTATGCCTGTCCATGGGGTGTGACTGGGGGTGATACTGTTACAGTGGCCGGCTATGCCTGTCCATGGGGTGTGACTGGGGGTGATACTGTTACAGTGGCCGGCTATGTCTGTCCATGGGGTGTGACTGGGGGTGATACTGTTACAGTCGCCGGCTATGCCTGTCCATGGGGTGTGCCTGGGGGTGATACTGTTACAGTGGCCGGCTATGCCTGTCCATGGGGTGTGACTGGGGGTGATACTGTTACAGTGACCGGCTGTGCCTGTCCATGGGGTGTGACTGGGGGTGATACTGTTACAGTGGCCGGCTATGCCTGTCCATGGGGTGTGACTGGGGGTGATACTGTTACAGTGGCCGGCTATGCCTGTGCATGGGGTGTGACTGGGGGTGATACTGTTACAGTGGCCGGCTATGCCTGTGCATGGGGTGTGACTGGGGGTGATACTGTTACAGTGGCCGGCTATGCCTGTCCATGGGGTGTGCCTGGGGGTGATACTGTTACAGTGGCCGGCTATGCCTGTCCATGGGGTGTGACTGGGGGTGATACTGTTACAGTGGCCGGCTATGCCTGTCCATGGGGTGTGACTGGGGGTGATACTGTTACAGTGGCCGGCTATGTCTGTCCATGGGGTGTGACTGGGGGTGATACTGTTACAGTTGCCGGCTATGTCTGTCCATGGGGTGTGACTGGGGGTGATACTGTTACAGTCGCCGGCTATGCCTGTCCATGGGGTGTGCCTGGGGGTGATACTGTTACAGTGGCCGGCTATGCCTGTCCATGGAGTGTTACTGGGGGTGATACTGTTACAGTGGCCGGCTATGCCTGTCCATGGGGTGTGACTGGGGGTTATACTGTTACAGTGGCCGGCTATGCCTGTCCATGGGGTGTGACTGGGGGTGATACTGTTACAGTGGCTGGCTATGCCTGTCCATGGGGTGTGCCTGGGGGTGATACTGTTACAGTGGCCGGCTATGCCTGTCCATGGGGTGTGCCTGGGGGTGATACTGTTACAGTGGCCGGCTATGCCTGTCCATGGGGTGTGACTGGGGGTGATACTGTTACAGTGGCTGGCTATGCCTGTCCATGGGGTGTGACTGGGGGTGATACTGTTACAGTGGCCGGCTATGCCTGTCCATGGGGTGTGACTGGGGGTGATACTGTTATAGTGGCCGGCTATGTCTGTCCATGGGGTGTGACTGGGGGTGATACTGTTACAGTCGCCGGCTATGCCTGTCCATGGGGTGTGCCTGGGGGTGATACTGTTACAGTGGCCGGCTATGCCTGTCCATGGGGTGTGCCTGGGGGTGATACTGTTACAGTGGCCGGCTATGCCTGTCCATGGGGTGTGACTGGGGGTGATACTGTTACAGTGGCCGGCTATGCCTGTCCATGGGGTGTGACTGGGGGTGATACTGTTACAGTGGCCGGCTGTGCCTGTCCATGGGGTGTGACTGGGGGTGATACTGTTACAGTGGCCGGCTATGCCTGTCCATGGGGTGTGACTGGGGGTGATACTGTTACAGTGGCCGGCTATGCCTGTGCATGGGGTGTGACTGGGGGTTATACTGTTACAGTGGCCGGCTATGCCTGTCCATGGGGTGTGACTGGGGGTGATACTGTTACAGTGGCCGCCGGCTATGCCTGTACATGGGGTGTGACTGGGGGTGATACTGTTACAGTGGCCGGCTATGCCTGTGGATGGGGTGTGCCTGTGGGTGATACTGTTACAGTGGCCGGCTATGCCTGTCCATGGGGTGTGACTGGGGGTGATACTGTTACAGTGGCCGGCTGTGCCTGTGCATGGGGTGTGACTGGGGGTGATATTGTTACAGTGGCCGGCTATGCCTGTACATGGGTTGTGACTGGGGGTGATACTGTTACAGTGGCCGGCTATGCCTGTGCATGGGGTGTGACTGGGGGTGATACTGTTACAGTGGCGGCTATGTCTGTCCATGGGGTGTGACTGGGGGTGATACTGTTACAGTCGCCGGCTATGCCTGTCCATGGGGTGTGCCTGGGGGTGATACTGTTACAGTGGCCGGCTATGCCTGTCCATGGAGTGTTACTGGGGGTGATACTGTTACAGTGGCCGGCTATGCCTGTCCATGGGGTGTGCCTGGGGGTGATACTGTTACAGTGGCCGGCTATGCCTGTCCATGGGGTGTGCCTGGGGGTGATACTGTTACAGTGGCCGGCTGTGCCTGTCCATGGGGTGTGACTGGGGGTGATACTGTTACAGTGGCCGGCTGTGCCTGTCCATGGGGTGTGACTGGGGGTTATACTGTTACAGTGGCCGGCTATGCCTGTCCATGGGGTGTGACTGGGGGTGATACTGTTACAGTGGCCGGCTATGCCTGTCCATGGGGTGTGCCTGGGGGTGATACTGTTACAGTGGCCGGCTATGCCTGTCCATGGGGTGTGCCTGGGGGTGATACTGTTACAGTGGCCGGCTATGCCTGTCCATGGGGTGTGACTGGGGGTGATACTGTTACAGTGGCCGGCTATGTCTGTCCATGGGGTGTGACTGGGGGTGATACTGTTACAGTCGCCGGCTATGCCTGTCCATGGGGTGTGCCTGGGGGTGATACTGTTACAGTGGCCGGCTATGCCTGTCCATGGGGTGTGACTGGGGGTGATACTGTTACAGTGGCCGGCTGTGCCTGTCCATGGGGTGTGACTGGGGGTGATACTGTTACAGTGGCCGGCTATGCCTGTCCATGGGGTGTGACTGGGGGTGATACTGTTACAGTGGCCGGCTATGCCTGTGCATGGGGTGTGACTGGGGGTGATACTGTTACAGTGGCCGGCTATGCCTGTCCATGGGGTGTGCCTGGGGGTGATACTGTTACAGTGGCCGGCTATGCCTGTCCATGGGGTGTGACTGGGGGTGATACTGTTACAGTGGCCAGCTATGCCTGTCCATGGGGTGTGACTGGGGGTGATACTGTTACAGTGGCCGGCTATGTCTGTCCATGGGGTGTGACTGGGGGTGATACTGGTACAGTGGCCGGCTATGCCTGTGCATGGGGTGTGACTGGGGGTGATACTGTTACAGTGGCCGGCTATGTCTGTCCATGGGGTGTGACTGGGGGTGATACTGTTACAGTCGCCGGCTATGCCTGTCCATGGGGTGTGCCTGGGGGTGATACTGTTACAGTGGCCGGCTATGCCTGTCCATGGAGTGTTACTGGGGGTGATACTGTTACAGTGGCCGGCTATGCCTGTCCATGGGGTGTGACTGGGGGTTATACTGTTACAGTGGCCGGCTATGCCTGTCCATGGGGTGTGCCTGGGGGTGATACTGTTACAGTGGCCGGCTATGCCTGTCCATGGGGTGTGACTGGGGGTGATACTGTTACAGTGGCCGGCTATGCCTGTCCATGGGGTGTGACTGGGGGTGATACTGTTACAGTGGCCGGCTATGTCTGTCCATGGGGTGTGACTGGGGGTGATACTGTTACAGTCGCCGGCTATGTCTGTCCATGGGGTGTGACTGGGGGTGATACTGTTACAGTCGCCGGCTATGCCTGTCCATGGGGTGTGCCTGGGGGTGATACTGTTACAGTGGCCGGCTATGCCTGTCCATGGAGTGTTACTGGGGGTGATACTGTTACAGTGGCCGGCTATGCCTGTCCATGGGGTGTGACTGGGGGTTATACTGTTACAGTGGCCGGCTATGCCTGTCCATGGGGTGTGACTGGGGGTGATACTGTTACAGTGGCTGGCTATGCCTGTCCATGGGGTGTGCCTGGGGGTGATACTGTTACAGTGGCCGGCTATGCCTGTCCATGGGGTGTGCCTGGGGGTGATACTGTTACAGTGGCCGGCTATGCCTGTCCATGGGGTGTGACTGGGGGTGATACTGTTACAGTGGCCGGCTATGTCTGTCCATGGGGTGTGACTGGGGGTGATACTGTTACAGTCGCCGGCTATGCCTGTCCATGGGGTGTGCCTGGGGGTGATACTGTTACAGTGGCCGGCTATGCCTGTCCATGGGGTGTGCCTGGGGGTGATACTGTTACAGTGGCCGGCTATGCCTGTCCATGGGGTGTGACTGGGGGTGATACTGTTACAGTGGCCGGCTATGCCTGTCCATGGGGTGTGACTGGGGGTGATACTGTTACAGTGGCCGGCTGTGCCTGTCCATGGGGTGTGACTGGGGGTGATACTGTTACAGTGGCCGGCTATGCCTGTCCATGGGGTGTGACTGGGGGTGATACTGTTACAGTGGCCGGCTATGCCTGTGCATGGGGTGTGACTGGGGGTTATACTGTTACAGTGGCCGGCTATGCCTGTCCATGGGGTGTGACTGGGGGTGATACTGTTACAGTGGCCGGCTATGCCTGTACATGGGGTGTGACTGGGGGTGATACTGTTACAGTGGCCGGCTATGCCTGTGGATGGGGTGTGCCTGTGGGTGATACTGTTACAGTGGCCGGCTATGCCTGTCCATGGGGTGTGACTGGGGGTGATACTGTTACAGTGGCCGGCTGTGCCTGTGCATGGGTTGTGACTGGGGGTGATACTGTTACAGTGGCCGGCTATGCCTGTGCATGGGGTGTGACTGGGGGTGATACTGTTACAGTGGCCGGCTATGTCTGTCCATGGGGTGTGACTGGGGGTGATACTGTTACAGTCGCCGGCTATGCCTGTCCATGGGGTGTGCCTGGGGGTGATACTGTTACAGTGGCCGGCTATGCCTGTCCATGGAGTGTTACTGGGGGTGATACTGTTACAGTGGCCGGCTATGCCTGTCCATGGGGTGTGCCTGGGGGTGATACTGTTACAGTGGCCGGCTATGCCTGTCCATGGGGTGTGCCTGGGGGTGATACTGTTACAGTGGCCGGCTATGCCTGTCCATGGGGTGTGACTGGGGGTTATACTGTTACAGTGGCCGGCTATGCCTGTCCATGGGGTGTGACTGGGGGTGATACTGTTACAGTGGCTGGCTATGCCTGTCCATGGGGTGTGCCTGGGGGTGATACTGTTACAGTGGCCGGCTATGCCTGTCCATGGGGTGTGCCTGGGGGTGATACTGTTACAGTGGCCGGCTATGCCTGTCCATGGGGTGTGACTGGGGGTGATACTGTTACAGTGGCCGGCTATGCCTGTCCATGGGGTGTGACTGGGGGTGATACTGTTACAGTGGCCGGCTATGTCTGTCCATGGGGTGTGACTGGGGGTGATACTGTTACAGTCGCCGGCTATGCCTGTCCATGGGGTGTGCCTGGGGGTGATACTGTTACAGTGGCCGGCTATGCCTGTCCATGGGGTGTGACTGGGGGTGATACTGTTACAGTGGCCGGCTGTGCCTGTCCATGGGGTGTGACTGGGGGTGATACTGTTACAGTGGCCGGCTATGCCTGTCCATGGGGTGTGACTGGGGGTGATACTGTTACAGTGGCCGGCTATGCCTGTGCATGGGGTGTGACTGGGGGTGATACTGTTACAGTGGCCGGCTATGCCTGTCCATGGGGTGTGCCTGGGGGTGATACTGTTACAGTGGCCGGCTATGCCTGTCCATGGGGTGTGACTGGGGGTGATACTGTTACAGTGGCCGGCTATGCCTGTCCATGGGGTGTGACTGGGGGTGATACTGTTACAGTGGCCGGCTATGTCTGTCCATGGGGTGTGACTGGGGGTGATACTGGTACAGTGGCCGGCTATGCCTGTGCATGGGGTGTGACTGGGGGTGATACTGTTACAGTGGCCGGCTATGTCTGTCCATGGGGTGTGACTGGGGGTGATACTGTTACAGTCGCCGGCTATGCCTGTCCATGGGGTGTGACTGGGGGTGATACTGGTACAGTGGCCGGCTATGCCTGTGCATGGGGTGTGACTGGGGGTGATACTGTTACAGTGGCCGGCTATGTCTGTCCATGGGGTGTGACTGGGGGTGATACTGTTACAGTCGCCGGCTATGCCTGTCCATGGGGTGTGCCTGGGGGTGATACTGTTACAGTGGCTGGCTATGCCTGTCCATGGGGTGTGACTGGGGGTGATACTGTTACAGTGGCCGGCTATGCCTGTCCATGGGGTGTGACTGGGGGTGATACTGTTACAGTGGCCGGCTATGTCTGTCCATGGGGTGTGACTGGGGGTGATACTGGTACAGTGGCCGGCTATGCCTGTGCATGGGGTGTGACTGGGGGTGATACTGTTACAGTGGCCGGCTATGTCTGTCCATGGGGTGTGACTGGGGGTGATACTGTTACAGTCGCCGGCTATGCCTGTCCATGGGGTGTGACTGGGGGTGATACTGGTACAGTGGCCGGCTATGCCTGTGCATGGGGTGTGACTGGGGGTGATACTGTTACAGTGGCCGGCTATGTCTGTCCATGGGGTGTGACTGGGGGTGATACTGTTACAGTCGCCGGCTATGCCTGTCCATGGGGTGTGCCTGGGGGTGATACTGTTACAGTGGCTGGCTATGCCTGTCCATGGGGTGTGACTGGGGGTGATACTGTTACAGTGGCCGGCTATGCCTGTCCATGGGGTGTGACTGGGGGTGATACTGTTACAGTGGCCGGCTATGTCTGTCCATGGGGTGTGACTGGGGGTGATACTGTTACAGTCGCCGGCTATGCCTGTCCATGGGGTGTGCCTGGGGTTGATACTGTTACAGTGGCCGGCTATGCCTGTCCATGGGGTGTGACTGGGGGTGATACTGTTACAGTGGCCGGCTGTGCCTGTCCATGGGGTGTGACTGGGGGTGATACTGTTACAGTGGCCGGCTATGCCTGTCCATGGGGTGTGACTGGGGGTGATACTGTTACAGTGGCCGGCTATGCCTGTGCATGGGGTGTGACTGGGGGTGATACTGTTACAGTGGCCGGCTATGCCTGTCCATGGGGTGTGCCTGGGGGTGATACTGTTACAGTGGCCGGCTATGCCTGTCCATGGGGTGTGACTGGGGGTGATACTGTTACAGTGGCCGGCTATGCCTGTCCATGGGGTGTGACTGGGGGTGATACTGTTACAGTGGCCGGCTATGTCTGTCCATGGGGTGTGACTGGGGGTGATACTGGTACAGTGGCTGGCTATGCCTGTCCATGGGGTGTGCCTGGGGGTGATACTGTTACAGTGGCCGGCTATGCCTGTCCATGGGGTGTGCCTGGGGGTGATACTGTTACAGTGGCCGGCTATGCCTGTCCATGGGGTGTGACTGGGGGTGATACTGTTACAGTGGCTGGCTATGCCTGTCCATGGGGTGTGACTGGGGGTGATACTGTTACAGTGGCCGGCTATGCCTGTCCATGGGGTGTGACTGGGGGTGATACTGTTACAGTGGCCGGCTATGTCTGTCCATGGGGTGTGACTGGGGGTGATACTGTTACAGTCGCCGGCTATGCCTGTCCATGGGGTGTGCCTGGGGGTGATACTGTTACAGTGGCCGGCTATGCCTGTCCATGGGGTGTGACTGGGGGTGATACTGTTACAGTGGCCGGCTGTGCCTGTCCATGGGGTGTGACTGGGGGTGATACTGTTACAGTGGCCGGCTATGCCTGTCCATGGGGTGTGACTGGGGGTGATACTGTTACAGTGGCCGGCTATGCCTGTGCATGGGGTGTGACTGGGGGTGATACTGTTACAGTGGCCGGCTATGCCTGTCCATGGGGTGTGCCTGGGGGTGATACTGTTACAGTGGCCGGCTATGCCTGTCCATGGGGTGTGACTGGGGGTGATACTGTTACAGTGGCCGGCTATGCCTGTCCATGGGGTGTGACTGGGGGTGATACTGTTACAGTGGCCGGCTATGTCTGTCCATGGGGTGTGACTGGGGGTGATACTGGTACAGTGGCCGGCTATGCCTGTGCATGGGGTGTGACTGGGGGTGATACTGTTACAGTGGCCGGCTATGTCTGTCCATGGGGTGTGACTGGG
Organism: Anomaloglossus baeobatrachus; assembly: GCF_048569485.1. Lineage (NCBI taxonomy): Eukaryota > Metazoa > Chordata > Amphibia > Anura > Aromobatidae > Anomaloglossus > Anomaloglossus baeobatrachus. The sequence continues at coordinate 126,782,521 of NC_134364.1, forward strand.
GGTGATACTGTTACAGTCGCCGGCTATGCCTGTCCATGGGGTGTGACTGGGGGTGATACTGGTACAGTGGCCGGCTATGCCTGTGCATGGGGTGTGACTGGGGGTGATACTGTTACAGTGGCCGGCTATGTCTGTCCATGGGGTGTGACTGGGGGTGATACTGTTACAGTCGCCGGCTATGCCTGTCCATGGGGTGTGCCTGGGGGTGATACTGTTACAGTGGCTGGCTATGCCTGTCCATGGGGTGTGACTGGGGGTGATACTGTTACAGTGGCCGGCTATGCCTGTCCATGGGGTGTGACTGGGGGTGATACTGTTACAGTGGCCGGCTATGTCTGTCCATGGGGTGTGACTGGGGGTGATACTGTTACAGTCGCCGGCTATGCCTGTCCATGGGGTGTGCCTGGGGTTGATACTGTTACAGTGGCCGGCTATGCCTGTCCATGGGGTGTGACTGGGGGTGATACTGTTACAGTGGCCGGCTGTGCCTGTCCATGGGGTGTGACTGGGGGTGATACTGTTACAGTGGCCGGCTGTGCCTGTCCATGGGGTGTGACTGGGGGTGATACTGTTACAGTGGCCGGCTATGCCTGTCCATGGGGTGTGACTGGGGGTGATACTGTTACAGTGGCCGGCTATGCCTGTGCATGGGGTGTGACTGGGGGTGATACTGTTACAGTGGCCGGCTATGCCTGTGCATGGGGTGTGACTGGGGGTGATACTGTTACAGTGGCCGGCTATGCCTGTCCATGGGGTGTGCCTGGGGGTGATACTGTTACAGTGGCCGGCTATGCCTGTCCATGGGGTGTGACTGGGGGTGATACTGTTACAGTGGCCGGCTATGCCTGTCCATGGGGTGTGACTGGGGGTGATACTGTTACAGTGGCCGGCTATGTCTGTCCATGGGGTGTGACTGGGGGTGATACTGGTACAGTGGCTGGCTATGCCTGTCCATGGGGTGTGCCTGGGGGTGATACTGTTACAGTGGCCGGCTATGCCTGTCCATGGGGTGTGCCTGGGGGTGATACTGTTACAGTGGCCGGCTATGCCTGTCCATGGGGTGTGACTGGGGGTGATACTGTTACAGTGGCTGGCTATGCCTGTCCATGGGGTGTGACTGGGGGTGATACTGTTACAGTGGCTGGCTATGCCTGTCCATGGGGTGTGACTGGGGGTGATACTGTTACAGTGGCCGGCTATGTCTGTCCATGGGGTGTGACTGGGGGTGATACTGTTACAGTCGCCGGCTATGCCTGTCCATGGGGTGTGCCTGGGGGTGATACTGTTACAGTGGCCGGCTATGCCTGTCCATGGGGTGTGACTGGGGGTGATACTGTTACAGTGGCCGGCTGTGCCTGTCCATGGGGTGTGACTGGGGGTGATACTGTTACAGTGGCCGGCTATGCCTGTCCATGGGGTGTGACTGGGGGTGATACTGTTACAGTGGCCGGCTATGCCTGTGCATGGGGTGTGACTGGGGGTGATACTGTTACAGTGGCCGGCTATGCCTGTCCATGGGGTGTGCCTGGGGGTGATACTGTTACAGTGGCCGGCTATGCCTGTCCATGGGGTGTGACTGGGGGTGATACTGTTACAGTGGCCGGCTATGCCTGTCCATGGGGTGTGACTGGGGGTGATACTGTTACAGTGGCCGGCTATGTCTGTCCATGGGGTGTGACTGGGGGTGATACTGGTACAGTGGCCGGCTATGCCTGTGCATGGGGTGTGACTGGGGGTGATACTGTTACAGTGGCCGGCTATGTCTGTCCATGGGGTGTGACTGGGGGTGATACTGTTACAGTCGCCGGCTATGCCTGTCCATGGGGTGTGCCTGGGGGTGATACTGTTACAGTGGCCGGCTATGCCTGTCCATGGAGTGTTACTGGGGGTGATACTGTTACAGTGGCCGGCTATGCCTGTCCATGGGGTGTGACTGGGGGTTATACTGTTACAGTGGCCGGCTATGCCTGTCCATGGGGTGTGACTGGGGGTGATACTGTTACAGTGGCTGGCTATGCCTGTCCATGGGGTGTGCCTGGGGGTGATACTGTTACAGTGGCCGGCTATGCCTGTCCATGGGGTGTGCCTGGGGGTGATACTGTTACAGTGGCCGGCTATGCCTGTCCATGGGGTGTGACTGGGGGTGATACTGTTACAGTGGCTGGCTATGCCTGTCCATGGGGTGTGACTGGGGGTGATACTGTTACAGTGGCCGGCTATGCCTGTCCATGGGGTGTGACTGGGGGTGATACTGTTACAGTGGCCGGCTATGTCTGTCCATGGGGTGTGACTGGGGGTGATACTGTTACAGTGGCCGGCTATGCCTGTCCATGGGGTGTGCCTGGGGGTGATACTGTTACAGTGGCCGGCTATGCCTGTCCATGGGGTGTGACTGGGGGTGATACTGTTACAGTGGCCGGCTATGCCTGTCCATGGGGTGTGACTGGGGGTGATACTGTTACAGTGGCCGGCTGTGCCTGTCCATGGGGTGTGACTGGGGGTGATACTGTTACAGTGGCCGGCTATGCCTGTCCATGGGGTGTGACTGGGGGTGATACTGTTACAGTGGCCGGCTATGCCTGTGCATGGGGTGTGACTGGGGGTTATACTGTTACAGTGGCCGGCTATGCCTGTCCATGGGGTGTGACTGGGGGTGATACTGTTACAGTGGCCGGCTATGCCTGTACATGGGGTGTGACTGGGGGTGATACTGTTACAGTGGCCGGCTATGCCTGTCCATGGGGTGTGCCTGTGGGTGATACTGTTACAGTGGCCGGCTATGCCTGTCCATGGGGTGTGACTGGGGGTGATACTGTTACAGTGGCCGGCTGTGCCTGTGCATGGGGTGTGACTGGGGGTGATATTGTTACAGTGGCCGGCTATGCCTGTACATGGGTTGTGACTGGGGGTGATACTGTTACAGTGGCCGGCTATGCCTGTGCATGGGGTGTGACTGGGGGTGATACTGTTACAGTGGCCGGCTATGCCTGTGCATGGGGTGTGACTGGGGGTTATACTGTTACAGTGGCCGGCTATGCCTGTCCATGGGGTGTGACTGGGGGTGATACTGTTACAGTGGCCGGCTATGCCTGTACATGGGGTGTGACTGGGGGTGATACTGTTACAGTGGCCGGCTATGCCTGTCCATGGGGTGTGACTGGGGGTGATACTGTTACAGTGGCCGGCTATGCCTGTGCATGGGGTGTGACTGGGGGTGATACTGTTACAGTGGCCGGCTGTGCCTGTGCATGGGGTGTGACTGGGGGTGATATTGTTACAGTGGCCGGCTATGCCTGTCCATGGGGTGTGACTGGGGGTGATACTGTTACAGTGGCCGGCTATGCCTGTCCATGGGGTGTGACTGGGGGTGATACTGTTACAGTGACTGGCTATGCCTGTCCATGGGGTGTGACTGGGGGTGATACTGTTACAGTGGCCGGCTATGCCTGTCCATGGGGTGTGACTGGGGGTGATACTGTTACAGTGGCCGGCTATGTCTGTCCATGGGGTGTGACTGGGGGTGATACTGTTACAGTCGCCGGCTATGCCTGTCCATGGGGTGTGCCTGGGGGTGATACTGTTACAGTGGCCGGCTATGCCTGTCCATGGGGTGTGCCTGGGGGTGATACTGTTACAGTGGCCGGCTATGCCTGTCCATGGGGTGTGACTGGGGGTGATACTGTTACAGTGGCCGGCTATGCCTGTCCATGGGGTGTGACTGGGGGTGATACTGTTACAGTGGCCGGCTGTGCCTGTCCATGGGGTGTGACTGGGGGTGATACTGTTACAGTGGCCGGCTATGCCTGTCCATGGGGTGTGACTGGGGGTGATACTGTTACAGTCGCCGGCTATGCCTGTCCATGGGGTGTGACTGGGGGTGATACTGTTACAGTGGCCGGCTATGCCTGTCCATGGGGTGTGACTGGGGGTGATACTGTTACAGTCGCCGGCTATGCCTGTCCATGGGGTGTGACTGGGGGTGATACTGTTACAGTGGCCGGCTATGCCTGTCCATGGGGTGTGACTGGGGGTGATACTGTTACAGTGGCCGGCTATGCCTGTCTATGGGGTGTGACTGGGGGTGATACTGTTACAGTGGCCGGCTATGCCTGTCTATGGGGTGTGACTGGGGGTGATACTGTTATAGTGTCCGGCTATGCCTGTCCATGGGGTGTGACTGGGGGTGATACTGTTACAGTGGCCGGCTATGCCTGTCCATGGGGTGTGACTGGGGGTGATACTGTTACAGTGGCCGGCTATGCCTGTACATGGGGTGGGACTGGGGGTGATACTGTTACAGTGGCCGGCTGTGCCTGTCCATGGGGAGTGACTGGGGGTGATACTGTTACAGTGGGTGGCTATGCCTGTCCATGGGGTGTGACTGGGGGTGATACTGTTTATAGTGGCCGGCTATGCCTGTCCATGGGGAGTGACTGGGGGTGATACTGTTACAGTGGCCGGCTATGCCTGTCCATGGGGTGTGACTGGGGGTGATACTGTTACAGTGGCCGGCTATGCCAGTCCATGGAGTGTGACTGGGGGTGATACTGTTACAGTGGCCGGCTATGCCTGTCCATGGGGTGTGACTGGGGGTGATACTGTTACAGTGGGTGGCTATGCCTGTCTATGGGGAGTGACTGGGGGTGATACTGTTACAGTGGCCGGCTATGCCTGTCCATGGAGTGTGACTGGGGGTGATACTGTTACAGTGGCCGGCTATGCCTGTCCATGGGGTGTGACTGGGGGTGATACTGTTACAGTGGCCGGCTATGCCTGTCCATGGGGTGTGAGTGGGGGTGATACTGTTACAGAAACGTTCTTGATTATATGCCAGTAGTTTGCATGGACGCATCTGTGGATAGACGGAGGTCGCAGGTGGCACAGTTGCGCCATCTCTTAGGGTGTATATTTCTGTGTCTCCTCATTGTGACACTCTGGGCAATGATGAAATTGCTGACCTACAGATACAACGTAACATTGCCAAAGAAGCGCAGGGTATTATGGAGAAGAGGGAAGAGGAAGCACTGACTGGGTGATACATTGTGGCAGTAAGCCCCTCACCCACTGAGTGCAGATATAGGGTGTCATGAACAACATGGTGGGGGTCTCGCAAGATCCTCCTGCTGTTCACTAATTTGTCACGATCAGACTGCTCTCTAGCTCCCCCTTATCGGCAGGTCAATTTCGGTACTGCCGGACAACAAGTAAATGAAGCTGCTGAGCTACTATACCAAATATTGGAGGTCTCCCAGCATGGGTAATGTATATATCACCGATTTCCGCTAATGGCATATATATATATACCTCGGTACCCCTTACTGGTAGCACCCCAATAATTCTACACAACATTTTCGCTGCCACCACTGATACCACAGTAAGGATGAAACATTTTCCAGAGCTGCTGGGGACGGCCAGAGGCACAACGATGTCCACAGCGATCATCTGGAAAGGCTCTTCTATCACCGGCTAAGAGATCGGGGGAGCTTTGCGAGCAGGCCCCGACTTTCCCACTCTTTGACATGTGATACAGGAGCGGCAGTAATTGGCAACATCTGTCCCCATTTTGGGCCAATAGAAGTGGTGAGACAGCCGGGCCTGGTTTTGCTGACCCCAATTGTCCGGCGAATGGGATCTCATGGGCAATCCACAGCAAGTCACTCCTAAAGCGGTAGGGCACCACCAGCTGTCTTTCTGTACCGCCCCAGCAGCTGGGCTGCTGCTCGGATCCGGATCCGTGGTGGCTCGAGGGATCTCCGTATCCGGGAGGGGCCGCGCGGACACCCGAAATGAAAGGGAGTATTTACATGGGGATTTGTCGTTAGAGTTCATGACGCCACCCACGGTGTGTGGTAAGGTGTAGTACCACCACTGCTGTGGAGAGCACCCGGTGGCGATGGTATGGCAGCTAGGTGTTTAACCCCTCCGTGGGTAGGGGGGAGAGAGTACCCCAGGGCTTGGTGGTGGTGAGAGGGGAGCGCCGTTAGGGAGGAAAGGGGTCACTGTGTACTCACTCAGTCCAATAACGCTGACACTGACAACTTGTAAACCGGAATTCTTAGCACCGCTGTAGCAGGGAGGGAGCACGCGGGGGATCCCATGCCCGATGGTGTTGCTTGTTAGCCTGTGACCTTTTCCTTGGCACTGTCTTTACTGGTTTGCCCCTGTAGTGTAAAACTAGTCGGGTCCCACTCACCCGTATGGCTAACGGAATGAGCTCTCAGGGTTCACGCTTGGGATTTTCTGGACTGTGTATTGGGAAAGTCCTATCCCCCTCGAGCAGGTGGAGGACGAATCATGAAGTCTTTGCCCTCGTCGGGTAAATTACCAGGACGCTCGAAGCTACTTCCCAGCCTAGGGTCCACGTACCCCGCCGTGCCCTGGCCCCTGCGCGGAGATGGCTCAAGGCTGCCGGCTGCCCTGCTCGGCAGTTCCGTGCCCCTTGACACGATCCCCTGCAACCGGGGTTCCAGCTCCTACCAGGCCCAGACCAACGTATCCCACCTAGTAACTGAGGAGCTCAGCTCCTAACCTCCTCCAACTACTTGTGTCATCTCCTCTCGAGAGTCACCACTCGACTGACCTACTGCTGACACTCCTGACCCTCCCTTACCAACCCCCCAAGTGGGCGGCCCTATTCCATTCAAGCTACCCATTGGTGTGTCTGGTGGGTGTGGTGCAGAGTGTTTCTAGGATTTCGATTGGCTTGTTCTTAGCAACACCAAAGGCCAGGGACCTGTAACCAAGGAGGAGATGGACACCATGCAGAAGGGCAGATTGCACAATATCCTGATAGGCCAGGGCGTCATGTTTCCCTCAGCCACTCTTGTTGGGAGTTACAGGGAAGTCTCCCGCTACAACCTCCCCTGGTCCCAGAACAGCCTCTCCTTATTGGTCTCGGAGGAGAGCTTCTCTGCGAGGTCCCTTAACGTCTCTAGACTGGCACCGGATCGTAGAGCCGGCTGGAACTCTTGGCTAGAGGCATCCAAAAGTGACGTTAGGGTCCCAACCTCACCAGAACCCTTTGGGACCTGCTCTGGGTCCATAACCAGTTCCGTTATCCCTCTGGACAAAGAGGTGTCAGAAGGCAAAGCGTCACCTGCGTTCTGGGCCCTCAGACTGTGGGTGACAGCGTTGATGAAGGCTGTCTCCCCGGGGAATAACGACTCTCACCCATCAGCCTGACAGGCTCTGGGTGCTAATCAAGGGGCAGCTACCACCGGCCGTATCACCGTCCGCTATGACACTGGTCAACTGCATGTGACCACTTTCCTCATGGTCCTCATGTCTGCCTCCACCTCCATTAGCACAGACTAACACTTACTACCTTGGGGGAGTCCTCAACCACGTCACCCCGCAGCGTGGTATGGCTGAGTTTCCCTGCACACTCCTCCACTTTATTACCATGTACAACATTAGTAGTCACATTCTGATCATCAACATTAGAATCACGTGACTTATCAACGCTTGGGTCACATGACTCATCAGACTGTGGAGGGTCGTCAGGTAACACTTATGCAAACATCCACATCAGATCAGTTTCCAATAACACCCCCACTGGGAGGTGCTCAGACACCCCCACATCTCTCCATCGTTTCCCAGCACCCCAGTCCAGGGAAACCCGGGCCATAGGGAAGGAGTAACGAACACTCCCAACCCCAGTGACAGTTAGGAGTTTTCCCAGATTAAAGTTTTCAGGGGGCACCAGTTTGGGGTGGATCAGGGTTCATTTGTCTCCAGTGTCCATAAGCCCCACAGTGATGGCGTCGCCCACGATGATGGAGTGTAAGTTTTCACAAGCCATTTCACTATCCTCCTGCATCAAATAAACAGTTGCACTAGGCCCTTGGGTGTGGCGTTCCTCTTCAACAGAGCTGAGGTGTCCAGGCCGGCTGCAGGAAAAACACCTGCGAGTGTCAGGGGTGAGCCAGGCACTGGCGGATGGGACAGGACCTCCAAAAGGTCTGCTGGCAGGAGCAGGGGTTGTAGTTGTCATCTTACCTCCTTTCCAGCTGACGGCGGACAGCTTCTGCGCCTCAGAAACACGGTTGGCCACATAAGTGTCGACAATCTGTGCTGCTTTCAAGGCCTCCTTTGGCTCCCAGTCCATAATGAACTGTCAAACCTCCACAGGACAAATATGTAGGCGTTGGTCCTTCACCATCAGGTTTTTTAACTCCTCAAAGGTTGTAACGGACATTCCTTGGATTCACTGCTCAAAGTTGGTCCAGAGCCCATCCACAATGTCACTGTAGCTGTCCTGAGGTCAACGCTGGAGGGTCCAGGACTTTTTGCGGTACACCTCTGGAGTAATCTGATATTTCCGTACTAGGGCCTGCTTTATGGCTGCATAGTCACCACTTGCCCTTGAGGGAGACTGGCAAACACATCCAGGGCCTTGCCTCGTAGCCCTGGGGTTACGTATCATTCCCATTGGTTCTCAGTCAACTGATACTGCAAGCAAGTCTTTTCAAACCCCCTCAGAAATGTGTCCAAGTCCACAATCCTTTTCCAACATTGGAAAGTACTCAGGCCGTGTCTTAAAGCTGTTGGCATTTTTGGAATCACAGTTCAGTGAAGAGGATTGTCTGCTGACGGAATTGGAGGACCTTCAGTTCATGGTCTATCTGGGCTTGGCGCTCTGCAGCCTCTTGCTCTGCTTGGGCCTGGCGGTCGGCTCTCTCAGCCTCTCACTCGGCTCTCTCAGCCTCTCGATACTGCTGAATGATCCTCTGCGGTCCCTCCTGGTCATCTTCGCCGACTTGCTGTAGGGCCATCTGCAGGTAGGTGTCCATGCTACCCCGGTCGCTGCTTTGGCTTGAAGCTATAAGAGAGACCCCAACAGCAGCACCATCCAGGCTTGAGCTTGCCTCCCCTTCATCAGCACTGGGGGAATGGACTTGCTTTGCTTCCCATTGCAACAGTTCCTTAATGATGTCCAGCTTGTTTTTGCCATTGACATCAATCTCTCTGGTCATGCAGATGACTTTAAAGGGGGCTTTACACGCTACGATATCGTTAATGTTTTGTCGTCGGGGTCAAGTTGTTAGTGACGCACATCCGGCGTCATTAATGATATTGCAGCGTATGACACTGACCAGCGACCTTAAGCGACCTCAAAAATGGTGAAAATTGTTCACCATGGAGAGGTCGTCCCAAACTCAAAAATCGGTAAGGGTTGTTTATCCAGGTGGTTCATCGCTCATGAGGCAGCACACATCGCTATGTGTGACACCGCATGAGCGAGGAACGTCTCCTTACCTGCCGCCGGCCACAATGCAGAAGGAAGGAGGTGGGCGGGATGTTACGTCCTGCTCATCTCCGCCCCTCCGCTTTGATTGGCCGGCCGCTTAGTCACGATGCGGTGACGTCGCTGTGATGCCGAACATCCCTTCCCCTTGAAGGAGGGATTGTTTGGCAGTCACAGCGACGCCGCCGACCAGGTATGTGTGATGCTGCCGTAGCGATAATGTTCGCTACGGCAGTGATCACAAACAATCGCATGCGCGACGGGGGCAGGTACTTACACGCTCGCTATCGCTACAAATTGCTAGTGATATCGCTACCGTGTAAAGCCCCTTTTAGAGTCTCTTTCGTCAGCTGGCTGTACCAAGCTTCGGTCAACGCAGCCATAATTGCCAAATAAAAGATAGGATAGAAAAACAAGAGGAAGGGAGGGGGGGGTAACTGGTACACGTCCGGTATTGTTCCAGGTATATTAAACACTGAGTTTGATCCTCAAAACTTTTGCACAGAATCCTTGCAAGGACCCTGTAGTTTTTAGTGAAAGGGATTATTGCTCAAACCAGATCACTAATGCTCTATATCCCACCGCTGCCACCAATTTTTTCATGAACAGCCGGGTGGGGGTCTCGCAAGATCCACCCGCTGTTCACCAATTTGTCACGATCAGACTGCTTTCTAGCGCACCCTTATCGGCAGGTCAATTTCGGTACTGCCGGACAATAAGTAAATGAGACTGCTGAGCTACTAATGACAAATATTGAAGGTTTCCCGGGGCATGGGTAATGTATATATCACCGATTCCTTCTAATGGAATATATATATATATATTATATATATATATATATATATATATATATATATATATATATATATATATATATATATATATACACTGTATATATACATACCTCGGTACCTCTTACTGGTAGCACCCCAATATTTCTACAAAATAATTCCGCTGCCACCACTGCACTTTTTACAGGTAGTTCGGACACCCGTTACAGATAACATAGGGCCTCTCGGGTTTGGGGTCATATATAGAGCAGGAGGAACGAAGCTTTTACATTTTATATATTTAATCCGAAAATAGGCAGTGTTTATAAAATGTACAAGATGTTACAAAAGGGAACAATACAAATACAGTGTAGACAAATACATAAAAATAAAAGGGATAAACACGAAACTTACTAAACTCGTGCCATAGTTGTGACGTCCACATTTATGGAGGGAAGGTCTCCAGTATAAGATGGTACACATCGGGCAGCACCACCGCTTAGGTATGCCCTCCAGTACTGACAAAGTCCAAAAATGGGCTTCTGACTTTTATGACCTCATGTCTCCCTTCCATTTGTGACCTCATTTACGATATGTTGTGGGCTGTGCCAAAAACTTCAGAAAAATATTGGGTAATTCTAGTTTTTCACGTATCTTTGCCCCTGGGCCACACAGTTGAGAGATATTTGCATCATATTTTATATCTCGATTTTTCATTTGCATAAAATACCAAACACAACGCATCTAGCATGATTTTATTGGCCAATACCTATTTTTTGGGATACCAGCGATCGCCTAGCAAAGCAAAACGGTGCTCTGCGTCCAGCACTTCACTGGGATTCCAACAATATGCTTTGCATTTTTCTAGTATTAACGTGGCACCAAAAAACTGTTAATAGCTTTTTTACTTAAAAGAACAAAGGGAATGTCTTTGTGAGCACAACTTTGCCTCCAGTTGATCCATCCCCCTGGTCGTAAATACCACAATCTCAGGCTAATCAGATAAAGTCGTCATAGTTACACTCTCTGTGCTGAGGTGGGGGTGGTATAAAAGGACCTTAAGGGGCACTTTGCACACTACGACATGGCAGGTGCGATGTCGGTGGGGTCAAATTGAAAGTGACGCACATCCGGCATCGCTGTCGTTATTGGAGTATGTGAATCCTTTTTGATACGATTAACAAGCGCAAAAGCGTCGTAATCGTATCATTGGTGTAGTGTCCGACATTTTCATATTTTCGCTGCAGCGACGGTACAATGTTGTTACTCGTTCCCCTGCGGCAGCACAGATCGCTGTGTGAGAAGCCGCAGGAGCGAGGAACATCTCCTACCTGCGTCACCGCGGCTCACGCCAGCTATGCGGAAGGATGGAGGTGGGTGGGATGTTTACGTCCCGCTCATCTCCGCCCCTCCGCTTCTATTGGCCGCCTGCCGTGTGACGTCGCTGTGACGCCGCACGACACGCCCCCTTAGGAAGGAGGCGGTTCGCCGGCCAGAGTGACGTCACAGGACAGGTAAGTGCATGTGAAGCTGCCATAACGATAATGTTCGCTACGGCAGCTATCACAAGATATCGCTGCTGCGACGGGGGCCGGGACTATCGCGCTCAGCATCGCTACCATCGGCTTGCGATGTCGTAGTGTGCAAAGTACCCCTAAGAGTTTTAACATGACATAGGGTATTCATTTATTGCAAGGCAGTGACTGACATATGTATCCCACCTTGATTTCTCACCCATATTTGTTCAGAATTTGGAGCGGTGTAGTGCAGTGGATGGGATGAAGTCTCCACAAGCTGCATGCAACCTACAGATACAGTCATATGAAAAAGTTTGTGCACCCCTATTAATGTTAACCTTTTTTCTTTATAACAATTTGGGTTATTGCTATTTCAGTCTCATATATCTAATAACTGATGGACTGAGTAATATTTCTGGATTGAAATGAGGTTTATTGTACTAACAGAAAATGTGCAATCCGCATTTAAACAAAATTTGACCGGTGCATAAGTATGGGCGCCTCAACATAAAAGTGACATTAATATTTTGTAGACCCTCCTTTTGCAGAAATCACAGCCTCTAGTCGCTTCCTGTAGCTTTTAATGAGTTCCTGGATCCTGGATGAAGGTAGATTTGACCATTCCTGTTTCCATAACAATTCCAGTTCAGTTAAGTTTGATGGTCGCCGAGCATGGACAGCCGCTTCACATCATCCCACAGATGTTCAATGATATTCAGGTCTGGGGACTGGGATGGCCATTCCAGAACATTGTAATTGTTCCTCTGCATGAATGCCTGAGTAGATTTGGAGCGGTGTTTTGGATCATTGTCTTGCTGAAATATCCATCCCCTGCGTAACTTCAACTTCGTCACTGATTCTTGCACATTATTGTCAAGAATCTGCTGATACTGAGTTGAATCCATGCGACCCTCAACTTTACCAAGATTCCCGGTGCCGGCATTGGCCACACAGCCCCAAAGCATGATGGAACCTCCACCAAATTTTACTGTGGGTAGCAAGTGCTTTTCTTGGAATGCCGTGTTTTTTTGCCTCCATGCATAACGCCTTTTTGTATGACCAAACAACTCAATCTTTGTTTCATCAGTCCACAGGACCTTCTTCCAAAATGTAACTGGCTTGTCCAAATGTGCTTTTGCATACCTCAGGCGACTCTGTTTGTGGCGTGCTTGCAGAAACGGCTTCTTTCGCATCACT